>NW_027187393.1:6372568-6377454 GCF_028583685.1 Petaurus breviceps papuanus | reverse complement strand
ATCTATCTATCTATCTATCTATCTATCTATCTATCTATCTATCTATCCCCATTTGCTCCCCTAAGCTTCAGTCTTGTAATTGCCTATTAGACATTTCAAATTGGATTTCCTGAAGACTTAAATTCATCATGTTCAAAACCTAATGTATTATCTTTCCCTCAAGACCCTTCCCTTTCCCAAATTTCCCTATTTTGTGGAAGGTACCACCATCTTTCCAGTCTTCCAGTTTTGTAACCTTGTCATTATCCTAAATTCCTTACTCTCTCTTACCATAAATATTCAATCAGTTGCCATTTCTTTCCATTTGTATTTTTACATCTCTCTCATCTGATACTTTCTCTCCACTCACACAGTTATCATTCATGCTCTTATCTAGTTTATTTTTAAAAGGTATTTAAATTAAATAAAAAATTCTCCCCAAATCTTTAAGCTTCTGGAGAGAAAAAAAAGAAACAGAACCTTTCTAATATATAAACATAGTCATACAAAACAAATTCCCACATTGGTCACATCCAAAAATGTCTCATTTAGATTATGACAACAGCCTTCCTGCCCCAAGTCCCTCATTACTCCAGTCCATCTTAAATTCTGCTGCCAAAATAATTTTCCTTAACAGTGGATCTGATCATTTGACTCCCCTACTCAACCACTCCAGTGGCTTCCTATTGCCTCTAGGATTAAATGCAAACTCTTCTGTCTAACTTTTAAAGCCCTACACAATATCCAGCCTCACTAGATACAATTCTCTGTTCCCTACACATGCAGTACTTCCATCCTTACTCCATCTATACTTTTGCATTGGCCATTCCATAGGAATGGAATGCATTTCCTCCTGACCTCTACCTCATACAGTCTCTCTCTCTTTAAGATGTAGCTCAAGCACCATTTTCTACATGCAGCCTTCCCTGATTAGGGGTCTCCATCTCAAATAAATATGCATTGAATTGCTTTGTATATATTTGTACTTATTCCCTTCACATTAATTCTGTATATTTATATATGTGCTTGTCTCCCTATTAGAATATAAGCTTCTTATGGGTAGGGTTTTATTCATAGTACTTGTATTGAGTATTATATTTATAATAATATTATTAATATATAATATTATATTTATATATATAAATTAATATATATTTTTAATATATAAAATTTATATATAATATAATAAAGTATTGAGATAATCACCTACCCGGGGCTTAACACATAGTAAGGGCTTGACAAAACCCTTGATGCTCTCCCTGTCCCCCACACCCTTCTGCCTATTCACTAGTTCCTGACCAACTTCTTCCCCCACCTCCACCCCCTCTCCAATGTACCACTTAAGATTCTCATCCCTCCCATTGTGCTCTATGGAATGCTTTCTCTATAGGTAACAAATTTGCTTTCACCTTTTCCTTTTTCATTCCTTCCATCTTCTTGCGTTCACTTTGAACTAGCTCCCTCCTGATAACACAGCTAGCTTTCCTTTTCAGAACTGGTTGTACTTTGTCACATATCCCCTGATTCACTAGTCATGGTGGGAGAGTCAGAATAGTCCTTGTTTCTGATCACTTCTAATCTCTACCTCTACTACCATCACTCAATGACCTTTCCTCTTTTGAAGTTCATTCAATCAATATTTATCACCCAATTGAGATTCTTCTAGCTGTTATCTTCTGATCTCTAGAACACTCTCTTTTCTTCCTCAGTAGGTTCAGGGCCCAACTCACAGCCCTTCACACTAGGAGTCTTCAACATATTGATACTATATCAAACATTCCAACTTCCTAATTCTCCAGCTTACTCATTTCCCATGACCGACTCCCCTGCTTCACCTCAGCTATAGATGGTCGTACTCTTGCTTTTATCATCACCCACAAGTGTTTCACTTTCATGTTCATAAAATTTGATATTCCTTTACCCGATTATAATCTATTTAATTTTACCTTTCCCTCTATCTTTCAACTCTTAACTTGATTCATCTTCGTCAAGACTTCCAATTCTTCTACATCACAGTTCTTTCCTTGGCTATCACCCTTACACTGGATATACTATTCTTCCCCAGATTTGATTACTTGGTGAACCAATTCAACTCTACACTATCCTCTTCTCTTGAATCCCTTGCCCTGTATACTGTCACTGATCTTTCATTGCCAAGCCACAGTCTTAGATTGCTCCCACCATCTGCTACCTTCTTCCTACTGATACATGAAGCTGGCAAAATCACAAAACCATGCTGATTGAGTCCTCTACAAATTATGTTACATAATCTCAACTGGGCCCCTCAATTTACTATCCCACCCACCACAGCAAATCTTTTTTCTTTTTTCCAATCTTTTCATCCCTCCCTAAAATATTCATGGTTCTTCCTCCTTTCACTTCTCTCAGCTGAGAACATTGCTTCATAGTTTATTGAAAAAACTGAGACAATCGGCCAGTAAGCTGCCTTTTCTCATGCTTTATTTTACCCAGATGCTTTCTTACACAATCTCCTCCTCTAACATAAAGAGGTGACCCTTCTCGTTTCCAGGATAAACTCTTCTGCTTGCATGCACAAGTGATCCCATTCCACCCGATTTTATCTACCAGATTACCTCATCATCTCTATTCTCCCTATCTGCCAGCTGCTTCACTGCTGCCTACAAACATGCCTATTTCCCCCTCATCCTCAAAAACTCCTCACTTGATCCGACCATCCCCATTAGTTATTATCCTCTAATCTCTCTTCTCTTTCATGGCTAATCTCCTTGAGGTTTTTATAATAGTCATTTCCACTTTTCTCTTACTCTCTTTTTAACACTGCAGTCTGGCTTGGCATCTCCATATTCAGCCAAAACCCCTGTTTTCAGTGACTGGTGATTTCTTAATTGCTGAATCTAATAGCCTTTTCATAATCTTCATTCTTCTAGACCTTTTTAGAGCCTTTGACACTATTAATCATACTCTTTGATACTCCCTTCTCTTTAGGTTCCCATGTCACTACTTTATGTTGGTTCTCTTCCTATATGTCTGACTTTCCCTTCTCAGTCTCCTTTGCTGGATCTCAATTCCTGTCATTCTTACTAATGGTGGGTGTCCCACACAGAGTTCTATCTTGGCCCTCTGCTCTTCTCCCTATATTCTGTTTCACTTGGTGATCTTATCAGCTCCCATGGTTTCACAGATCATCTCTGTTTAGCCAGTGATAACCTCTCTCCTGATCTTCAGTCTTACCTATCCAGCTGTTTATTGGACATATCAAATTGGATGTCCTGTGGGCATATTAAACTCAATATGGTTGAACCTGAACTCGTGATCTTTCCCCCTAAACCTTACCTTCCTCCTAACTTCCCTATTTCTCAGGATGGTGGAGGACAACACCAATTCACTTCAACTCAACTCCTCATGACCCTCCACAGCCAATCTATTGCCAAGTCCTATCTTTCACCTTTGAAATATCTTTGCTATATGCCCCATTCTTCCCTCTGACTCTACCATCACTCTGGTGCAGGCTCTTATCACCTCATGCTTGGACTCTTGCCATAGTCTTTTAGTAGATCTCCCTCCTTTAAGTCTCTCTTCACTCCAGTCTATCTGCTATCAGGTGTCAAAGTGATCATCCTAAGGTGCAGATTTGACTGTCACTCTCCTTTTCAGTAAACTCCACTGGCTCCTTATTTCCCCCCAGGATCTGTTTGATTTTTAAAGCCCTTCATAACTTGGCCCCTTCCAACTTTTCTAATCTCCTTACACTTTATTCCTTTTCACTTACTTCTTAAGTCAGTTATATTGACTTCCATGCTATCCCAGAAGATGCTCTATCTCCTCACTGTACATTTTTTTTTTTTTGCCTTTTGGAGGGCAATTGGGGTTAAGTAACTTGCCCAAGGTTACATGGCTAGTTTTTTTTGTGTGGGTGTTAAGTGTCTGAGGCCTGACCTGAACTGGGGTCCTCCTGACAGGGCCAGGGCTTTACTCACTGCACCACCTAGCCACCCCTCAGACTGTACATTTTCATTGATGGTTTCTCATGTTTGGAATGCTCTCCCTCCTCTTCTGACTCTTGGATTCCCTGGTTTCCTTCAAGTCTCAGCTAAAATCTGACTTTTTGCAAGAACAGTTTCTGAATATCCCTTAAGGCTGGTGTCTTTTCATTGAAATCATCTCCACTTTATCCTACATATATCTATATTTCTATTGTGTTTGTGCATAATTCTTTGCATGTTATCCCTTCATTAGACTGTGAGTTCCTTGAGGGTAGGGACTCTTTTTGCTTTGTATTCCTAAGCCTTAGCACACTGTCTGCAACCTAATAAGTGTTTAACAAATGCTTGTTAACTTGGGATCATAGAATGTTTTTGCATTTTCTTTGTATTTCCAGTGCTTAGCACAGCTCTGGCACAGAGTAGGGATAGAGATAGGGACTGAACCCATCACTATTTCTAAATGCCTTCAATTAATGCTATGTCATTACATCAACATTTTCTTTGAAATATGTCTTATTAGATAGTTGCCTAGACAAGAACTTCCAGGGTCACAGCCAGTACACATGAGGGCTGGGACACAAGTTAAGGTCTTTTTGGCTCCAAGGTCAGCTCTCTATCCACTGTGCACAATCAACAAGTCATCAGTGCCAATGTGCTTTGCACCACGAAGTGCTGCTGGTACAAGTACAAAGAAACAAACAGTCCCTTCTGGTAATGAGCTTACATTTTGATGGGGAGGCAACACGTATATAAATAGTGAGGTTTTAATAGATGCTTGTGGATTGATTAATTGGTTAAAGTGGGCACATATGCAGAATACATTACTTGGGCTCATCAGGGTGGACGGGCTGGCTGGGAGGCTTTCATGGTAAAGAAAACCCTTGGAGCCCAGCCTGGCTAGAACATAAATGTCCCTGGGCACGGTATCCCGAGACCATACCC
>NW_027187393.1:6347048-6372468 GCF_028583685.1 Petaurus breviceps papuanus | reverse complement strand
TCTGTTCATGATTTAACTGGATAGCCCTGAGGCCTACCCTCTTCAAAGGCCTCAATCTACAGGTTCAAAGGGATGATCCCTAAATCTCCGCGGAACTTTTATGCTCCACGTTTCCCAGCCCAGACCCCTTGCCTGAGACCCCGGAGAAGTGCCCTTTTGACAGCACCACGTGGTTGCAGACACTAGTACAAAGCGTTTGGGAGAGAAGCGCAACAAGCGCCCCCTCCAGGTCTCTTATGATCAGTGGAGCGGAGAATCTTCATCTCGGCCTATAGGGACTATGAGCAGGAACGAAAAGGTTGCGCCATGAGAATAAATAATCCCTCCTCACTTTCCGTCGTTCAGGTCCTGCCACGGCCAAGGAATTCTGGGAGTCGTAGTTTCATGCCCAAGGTACCCCCTTATCTGTCGTGGTGCCCACCTTGGCGGGAAGAACTACAATGTAGGGCGCATGCTCCATGCGGAGCCCCGCACCGCCTAGCGTCGACCCCGCCCTGCTCCGCGCACCCGCCTGCTCTCCCACCCTCGTTAACATGGCGGCTCCTCTGGCCCTGGTGCTGGTGGCAGCCGTTACTGTGCGGGCTCTGCTTTTTCGCTCCAGCCTCGTCGACTTCATCTCCGAGAGGGTGGAGGTGGTGTCCCCACTCAGCGCCTGGAAACGAGGTGAGTCGGCAGGACTGCTCCGCCTCCGGACGCCCGGGACCCGGCCCCGCCCCCGCTCTGGCCCCTCCTCAGCAGGCTCCGTGAGGGGCTGGGGAAGGGAGAGAGGAGAGGCATGCTGCGGGTCCCGGGGGCTCTGCTTCTTCCTCCCCTGGGGCAGGGGGTGGAGATGGCTCGAGCTTGGGCGGGGCCATTGAAGGGCGGGGGGCGGGGTGGGAAACCTCGCGCCTCTACCTCCCGGGATGGGGGAGATGGGGCCACAGGGCCTTTGAACATAGAGGGTGTGCTCCCTAAGAGCTGGGGCATGCTTTTAGGCAAGACCCTCCCATCCCCCTGGGAGCCTAGCTTAGAAAGGCTACCCGTGGTGACAGGGCCCTGAGCCCCGGGTGTGTGCGTGTTTAACCTTCTCTCTTCCCAGTCAAGAAAGAGGGCGTGGCCACCAGGGAGGGAGCGTGTCTAGTGGAAGTGCTCCACCCCCCCGTGCTTGGGTCTAGGTGGGTCACCTGCCCCAGCCAGGGACCTCTAGGCTGGGACACCTGGGCAGGAGCAGAAGATGATGAACCGCTGGGGTTATTGCGCACCGGACTCTGGAAGAGTGGGCTAGTTTGAAATAATACCCAATTCCACCCTCCTAGGGGGTAGTTACTTTTTTCTTCCATTCATTCAATTAAGCTCCTACTGGGAAGAATCTGTGCTGGCTAGTCTTGAGGAGATTCTGGGCGTGGCTATAGCCTAGGCCCTTCTTAGAACTTCAGTTTCTTCATCTGTAAAAGTAAAGTGTTGGAGTACATGATCTCTAGGATTTCATTTAATTCTGAATCCTTTGATCCTAAAATTGGGAGGGGGCCAGTGGAGTTTTATGGTCGAGAACGGACATGCCCCAGTGTGGAAATCCATGAAGAATGGTAGCCAACATTTTTGAGATAAAAGAAGAGAAACAGAAGTGTTAGGGGAATATACTACAGACCAACTGACTTAGAGTACCTGATACATATCTCAAAATTCAGTTCAACTTAGAAATATTTATTATGCACCAATAAATGTATATTGACTGATAAGATGTTAGACTTGGAGTTAGGAAAGCTTGTTGAGTTCATGCTCAACCTCTGACCCTTGCTATGCCATTTAACTTCTGTATCTCAGGCAAATCCTTATGACATATATACTTAAGAACCAATGTATGAATGAATGAAAAATTAAGTATTTATCATGTGACAGATGGCTATGGCTGTGTTAAGTACTAGGACTACAAATTTAAAAAAGACAGTCCCTGCTCTCAAAGAGTTTTCATTTTCCTAGAGGGAAAATAACACCGAGACTAGATAGAGTAGTTATTGGGAGAACTCAGCTATCAGGAAATCTGCCATTCCTAACTCCACTAAATGCAAAATAACTAATTTTTTAAAATTAAATTTTATTTTTTCAATTAGAAATAACCTACCCTTCCCCCCTTCCAATTGAGAATGCAAGCCAAACAAAACTCTTGTTACAAGCAAAACAAATTTCCTCATTGACCACTTTTAAATAAAAAATATATAAATATATAATATATATGTACATATATTTCTCATTCTGTGCTCTGAGTCATTCAAATTTTATCAAGAGGTGGGTAGCATATTTTATCCATAGTCATATGAAATCTTGGGTAGTCATTATGTTGTTCAGAATTCCTAAGCCTTTCAAAGTTTGTTATAATAATATTGTAGTCACTATATAAATTATTCTCCTTTTTCTTTTCATTTCACTCTGTATTAATTCATTTAAGTCTCCCTAGGTTTCTGTCACATTTGTTTATCATAAGTTGTTTAGACATTCCTTGTTTGATTGACACCCCTTCAGATTCCAGTTCTTTGCTACTTCAAAAAAAACCTATAAATATTTTTGTACATTCTTAGATTTTGTTTTGCTTAGGACTGCTCCCTCCCTTAACTACTCTCCCTCTGCTTCTCGATTTTACATTTCCCCCTTTTGGTCCTATTTCCCTGTTTGAATGAAATGTGTTTCTGCACCTTACTTTGTGTGTGTATTCCTCCTTTAATCAGTTCAGATGAGAGTTGGGTTGAAGTTTCAGCTGCTTCCTCCAAATCTTCCTTGTTTGTATAGATGTCTTTTTGTGCACCCTTTAAAGCAGTGACTCTTGTATGTGTGGCACCTGGAAGCTCCAGGTTTTGGCTGTTCTGATCCTGGGAGTTTTCATTTTGGACTTTCTTTCATGAGGTGACTGGTGGATTCTATTTCTGCTTTACCCTCTGGTTCTAAGAGATCTGGGCAGTTTTTTTAAAAGTTGAAATATGTCTTCTTGTTGTTCATTTGTTTTAAGTTGTATTTGACTCTTTGTGACCCCATTTAGAGTTTTCTTGGCAAAGATACTGGAATGGTTTGCCATTTCCTTCTTCAGCTTATTTTACAGATGAGGAAATAGTAAACAGGGTTAAGTGACTTGCCCAGGGTCACACAGCTAGTAAATGTTTGAATCTGGATTTGAACTTAGGTCTTACTCCAGGCCTGGCACTGCACCACCTAATTGCCCTATCTAGGCTCTTTTATTTTGGTCATGGCTTTCATGCAATCAGTGATTCTTTAAACTTTTTTCTCCTTGTTCTGTTTTCCATGTCAGCTGATTTTACTATGGAATGTCATACAATTCTATTTTTCAGCTTTATGATTTTTAATATTTCTTATTGTCTTATATTTCTTTACTTTTAATATTGTCTCATGGAATCATTGTCTTCTATTTCGTACATTCTGATTTTCAGAGAGTTTGTTGGTTTGTGCTAAGCTATTAATTCTCTTTCCATTTCTTTCTTCTGCAGCTCTCATTTCTTTTCATTTATCCCCATTTTTTACAGTTGAGGAAACTCAGGTAAACATATGTTTAAGTGACTTTCCCAGGGTTTCACATCTGGTAATTGTCAGAGGCTGTATTTGAACCCAGGTCTTCCTAACTCCAGACCCACCACTTTATCCACTGTGCCTTCACCTGCTTGGTACTTACTTTCATGTCTTTTCAAAATTTTTTTCCTCTAGTACATCAAGTACCTCTAGTACTTTTCCTCTAGTACATAAAAATGCTTTTTAACTCGTTTTTTAAACTTTTGTTTCATTTCTTCCAAGAACTGTAGTTGAATTTATGCCCAAGCTGGGTTTGTGTTTGAAGCTTTGCTGGAGTTAGGAGGACCTGAGTTCAAATGTGGCCTCAGACACTTAACACTTACTAGCTGTGTGACCTTGGGCAAGTCACTTGACCCCTATTATCCTGCCCTCCCTCTAAAAAGCAAAAAAGCCCAATAAAAAACAAAACAAAAAAAGATTAAAAAATCAACAGAACTGATGAATACATTGAAAAATATCTGCTTTATGCAGTGTTCTGTAACTGTAGAAGAGTGGAGGGAGGTGTCTTCTTGGCTTAGTTTTTTTATAATTTCCCCATTTCAGCTTCAATTATTTTGCAGTAGTTCTTTCCATTTATGTTGATGTTATCCTGTATATTTTTTTTCCTGGCTATGCTTACTTTCCATCTGTTCATGTAAACTTTTCCATACTTCTTTGTATTCATCATATTTGTTTTTTCTTACTACACAAAATGTTCTATTACATTGCTGTACCATAATTTGTTTAATCATTTCCCAGTTGATCATCTGCCTTGTTTCCTTTTCTTTGTTAACCACAAAAAGTGCTGTAAATATTTTGTTTTATATGGAGCCTTTCTTTTTGTCAACAACTGCCTTGGGAGCATATGCTTGGTAGTGGATTCTCTGGGTTAAAGAGTGTAGTTAATTTTAATTCATAAGGAGAAACTGGTTGGTGAAGTGGGTACAGGAATCTTCATAGAAAATGTCATTTCAGAGTTGGAAAGCCTGGATGTAGGTAATGAGTTCACTAGTTCATTGTAAAGCAGATTTTTAAAAGTAAAGGTAAAAAGTAAGTTGGAATGTATGTCCTGAGAAGGAAATTGACTGGAGGGATAGACAAGAAGCCAACAACATAGTTGAGAATAATACAGATTATGAAGAAAGGAGAAAAGAGGGTTCTAATGTAGTTGTTGGATAATTATCAGATGGCTTTAGATTTAAGAAGACAATATACAAAAGATGAAAGCAGAGGCATGTAACCAAGGACAAATAAAAAATCGGGGTATGGGTTTGTAAGAATAATTTGGTTTTATGTTTATTGATGACTTTTAAAAAGCATTGCTGTTAACCCACATGACAAATTATGCCTTATTCTGCAGCCTTAATCTACCACCTCACTGCTAAAGGGAGGAAGATGTGTTTCACCATCAGTACTCTGAATTCAAGATTGCTCATTGTGCTGATCAGAGTTCTGTGATCACTGTTTTCTTTTAGGTCATTATGGTCCTTGAGTAAATTGTTTTTTGTTTTTTTGAAGGGCAATTGGTGGTTAAGTGACTTGCCCAAGGTCACATGGCTAGTAAGTGTTAAGTGTCTGTGGTAGGATTTGAACTCAGGTCCTCCTGACTCCAGGGCTAGTGCTCTATTCACTGCACCACCTAGCTGCCCCTCTTGAGTAAATTGTTATCTTGGTTTCACTTACTTCATGCTATTTGTACATATCTGACCAAATTTCTCTGAACTCTTCCTATGTTTCCTTTGGTTTTTGATGCAGTAATATTCTATTACATTAATATACCATACTTTGTTCCACTATTCTCGAATTGAGATATACTTTGTTTCCTGTTTTTCTAAATAGCAAAAAGCACTGTTTTAAAAATTTTTTATATGGGAACTTTCCTACTGTTTTTTTTTAAGCCTCTTCTATCTCCTTTTCCCCATTGAAAAGAAGAAAAGAGCCCAATTTTATATACATAATTTGACAATCTTAGTGAAATGGATGAATATTTACAAAAATATAAATTGCCCAGATTAGCTGAAAAGGAAGTAAATTACTTAATCTCAGAAGACAAAGTTGAACAAGCCATCATTCAACTCCCTAGGAAAAAAATCTCCAGGGCCAGATGGATTCACTAGCGAATTCTATCAAACATTTAAAGAACAATTGATTCCAATACTTTACAAGCTATTTGGGGAAAATTGGAGAAGTCCTACCAAATTCTTTTTATGACACAGATATAGTACTGATACTTAAATTGGGAAGAGACAAAACGGAGAAAGAAAATTATAGACCAATTTCCCTCATGAATATAGATGCAAAAATTTTAAATAAAATATTAGCAAAAAGACTGTAGCAACTTATCATGAGAATAATACACTTTGATCAAGTAGGATTTATTCCAGGAATGCAAGGATGGTTCAATATTAGGAAAACTATCAGTATAATTGATCATATCAACAACAAAACTAGCAGAAACCACATGATTATCTCAATAGATGCAGAAAAGGCTTTTGATAAAATACAACACCCATTCCTATTAAAAACACTAGAAAGTATAGGAATAAATGGAGTCTTTCTTAAAATAATAAGTAGCATATATCTAAAAGCATCAGTAGGTATTATATGTAATGGGGATAAGCCAGAAGCATTTCCAGTAAGATCAGAGGTGAAACAAGGATGTCCACTATCATCCCTCTTATTCAGTTTGGTACTAGAAATGTTAGCAGTAGCAATAAGAGAAGAAAAAGAAATTGAAGTAATCAAAGTATGCAAAGAAGAGACTAAACTATCACTCTTTGCAGATGATATGATGATATACTTAGAGAATCCAGTAAAAAAAAACACTTGAGATAATAAATACATTTGGCAAAGTTGCAGGATATAAAATAAACCCACATAAATCCTCAGCATTCCTATATATTTCTAATGAAATCCAACTGGAAGAGATAGAAAGAAATCCCATTTATAGTTACTGTAGACATTATAAAATATTTGGGCATCTACCTGCCAAAACAAACCCAGGATCTATACGAACACAACTACAAAACACTTTTCACACAAATAAAGTCAGATCTAACTAATTGGAAAAACATCAGTTGCTCATGGTCAAGTCGAGCTAATATAATAAAAACAACAATTTAACCTAAATTACATATTTAGTGCCATACCAATCAGTCTACCAAAAAATTACTTTATAGAGCTAGAAAAAAATAGTAACAAAATTCATTTGGAAGAACAAAAGGTCCAGAATATCAAGGGAATTAATGAAAAGAAATGGTAGGGAAGGTGGCCTAGCCACACCAGATTTTAATCTGTATTATAAAGTGGCAGTCATCAAAACTACTTGGTATTTATTGGCTGAGGAGTAGAGTAGTGGATCAATGGAATAGATTGGGTACATGAGACTCAGCAGTCAATGACTATAGTAATCTACTGTTTGATAAACCCAAAGACCCCAGTTTTTGGGATAAGATCTCACTATTTGACAAAAACTGCTGGGAAAACTGGAATATAGTATGGCAGGAACTGGGCATAGACCAATATCCAATACCGTAGTATACCAAAATCAAGTTGAAATGGGTGCATGATCTAGATATAAAGGCTGAGACTGTAAGCAGTCTGGGAAAACGAGGAATAGTTTACCTGTCAGATTTATGGAGAAGGGAAGATTTTATGACCTAACAAGAGTTAGAGAGCATTATAAAATGCAAAATGGATAATTTTGATTACATTAAATTGAAAAGTTTCTGTACAAAGCCAATGTAACCAAGATTAAGAGGGAAGTAGAAAATTGGGAAAGGATTTTTACAACCAATGTCTCTGATAAAGGCCTCATTTCTACAATATACAGAGACTTGAGTCAAATCTATAAGAATACAAGTCATTCCCCACTTGATAAATGGTCAAAGGATATGAACAGACAGTTTTCAGAGGAAGACATTAAAGATATCTATAAGCATATGAAAAAAATGCTCGAAATCACTATTGATTAGAGAAATGCAAATGAAAATAACTCTGAGGTACCATATCTCACCAGTCAGATTGGCCAAGATGACAAAACAGGGAAATGTAAATGCTGGAGAGGATGTGGAAAATTTGAACACTAATGCATTGTTGATGGAGTTGTGAACTGATTCAACCATTCTGGAGAGCAATCAGGAACTGCCCAAAGGGCTATAAATAAGTGCATACCCTTTGACCCAGAAATACCACTTCTGGGGTTGTATCCCAAAGGGATCATAAAAGTGGGAAGAGGCCCTGTATGTACAAAAATATTTATAGCAGCTCTTTGTGGTGGTAAAGAATTGGAAATCAAGGGGATGGTATATGAATGTAATGGAATACTATTGTGCTATAAGAAATGTGGAGCAGACAGACTTCATAATAACCTGGAGTGACTTACAAGAACTGATGTTTAGTGAGAAGAGCAGAACCAGGAGAAATTTGTACACAATTACAGATACAACGTGTGTTTAACAACTAACTTTGATAGACTGGGCTCCTCTCAGTAATGTTTTAAGACAACTCCAAAAGACTCATGATGGAAAGAGATACCCACATCCAGAGAAAGAACTACAGAGTCTGAAAGCAGATTGAAGCAAACTATTTGCTCTCTTTCTTTTTTGTTTTGTTTTGTTTCCTCTTTCCCATTGTTCTTTCCATTGGTTATAATCCTTCTTTACAACCTGACTAATGTTTAATGTGAAGATATTTGTAGTTTCTATATTTGATTGCATGCCACCATGGTGGGAGGAGAGGGAGGGGTAGAAAATTTGAAACTCAAGGGACTGTGGAGCTGAATGTGGTAAACTAAAAGTAAATTAAGTAATTAGTTAATTAAAAGGAAAAAAAGAAAAACAAAATCCTTATAACAAATATACATAGTCAAGCCAAATTTCTGAGTCAGCCAAAATATAAGTCTCATTCCCACCTGAGTGCATCACCTCTCTGTTAGGAGTTGGGTAGCATGCTTCCTGTTTTCCACTGTCTTGACTTCCTTGAATATATGCTGTTACTGGTTTCATAATGTCAAAGAGTGCATTCATTTTATTAACTTTTCTTGGGTAGTTCCAGATTGTTTTCCAGAATAGTTTGGTCAGTCCTTATTATCAACTCACCCTTCCAACATTTACCATTTTTGTCTTTTGTTATCTTTGCCAGTCTGATGAGTGGGAAGTGAAAACTCTGTGGCTTTAATTTGTATTAAAAACTATTATTAGTAATAATAGGCTCTTACTAGTATTTTGGAGCATTCTTTCATATAAAACTATCAGAGAAGACGGGGTCCTGAATATGTTGAGACTTACTAAATATGCTAAAGGTAATAAAAAGTTTATTTTGTGTGTTTAGTTATAACATACATTTTTAGTGATATCTTTTGTTTTTTTATAGCACTAGAATTTTTCCCAGTATCCCTTCCTTTTCCTAGAGAGTCATCCCATATAACATACTGTTTTTAAAGGGCAAAAAAATCAGTAAACCAATGAATACATTGAAGGAGTCTGAAAATATATGCAATGTTCCATACCCATGGACCTTCTACCTCTGCAAAGGAGTCCAGTGGGGACATCTTTTTATATATCTCCTTTGGAGCTTGTTCTTTGTAATTTTGCAGCATTTGCTTTTGATTGTTATGCTGTTGACCTTTCCAGTTACATTGTCATCATTGTGTATATTGTTTTCTTGGCTCTGCTCACTACACTTTGCATTAAATCATATAAGACATGCTTCTCCGCATTCATCATATTTATCGTTTCACAGTAATAATCTATTATATTCATTTGCCACAATTTATTTAGCCATTTCCAAAATGATAGGTATTGATTTTCCCAGTTCTTTGCTATTACAAAAAATGCTGCTATAAATATTTTTGTATATATAGTGACTTTTTTCGTATCACTGATTTCCTTGGAAAACCCAGTAGTAGAATCTCAGGGTCAAGAGTATGGACTATTTTAATTACTTTATTTGCATAATTCTAAATTGCTTTCCAAAATGGTTATACTGATTCACAGCTCCACCAGCAATGAAGGTGTGCCTATCTTTCCACAGCCCTTCCGATGTTGGCTATTCCCATCTGTCTTCTTTACCAATTTGCTAGGTGTGAGGTGAAATGTAAGTGTTTTGATTTGCATTTTTCTTATTAGTGATTTGGAGCACTCTTTCTTATGGTTGTCAATACTTTGCAGTTCTTCTTTTGAGAATTGTTCATATCCTTTGACCAGTTATCTCATGGGGAAAGGCTTTTGATTTGTTAGTTATTTAAATATTTTATATATCTTGGATAGAAAACTCTTATCTGAGAAATTTTATATGAAGATTTCCCCCCCTATTTATCCACTTCCCTTCTCATTCTAAGTACTTTGATTTTTTTGTTTAGTAGCTGTTCAGTTTCACATAATCAAAGTTATTAATTTTATCTTTTGTAATTGCCTCCCTCCTTTATTTAAGAATACATCTCTTACCCATAGCTATGAAAGAGTATATAAGCTTGGGATGGCTAGGTTGCACAGTGAATAGAGCACCAGCTCGGGAGTTAGGAGGACTCGAGTTCAAATCCTGCCTCAGACACCTAATACAAAATTAGCCATGTGACCTTGGGCAAGTCACTTAACCCCGATTGCCCTGCCTTTCCCCCTCCAAAAAAAAAAAAAGGCAAAAAAACAAAAGAGTATATAAGCTGCTTTATTTTATGATCTTAAATATTAAGTTCACATATCCACATAGAATTTATTGTGGGGAGAAGTAGAATATGGCATAAGGTATTGACTTAAGCCCAGTTTTTTCCAGACTGCTTTCCAGTTTTCCTAGCAGTTTTTATCAGATATGGAGTTCCTTTCTATCTGTCCTGCATTTTTATTGCATTTTCTAGCAATTTATGTTTTTAGATGAATGATGAAGCTAAAGGCAATTACTTGTATTAGTTGCCAGAATATATTATTAAGGTGCCTATTTATTTGTACATACTACTTGTTACTGTTAAGTTAGAACAACTGGCAGAGGTTCCTACGTTATTTGCATCCTGGTAGGGTCACCACCCTGATGGGTTTGGAAAGGTGATTTTTTCATTCAGTTTGTAATGATCAGGTTCTAGGGGAACTGAATGATTCATGTTCATTAGACAAGCTAAAATACCAGTTTTGAAATTTATATGGAGAAATATAATTGCCAAGGGGAGTTTGAAGAGACAAGGAGGAGAGGATTAGGGACAGATGCTTGGTGGTGGCAAGAGAAGGATGTCTCTGTTACGTTAGTTGGTCACTGTTTTCTCAGACAGAAGTGGAATTAAAATTGGCAGGTTTCACAGGGAGGAGACTCAGAGAAAAAGGAGTTGTGGGGGTATTAGTGGACAGTGTTGCTTTTGGGATGTATATACCTGCTATGCAGACCAGAATACTTGAATCAATCCACAATAACGCTGTGATATATTCTATGTAACGCTTTCAACTCTCATTTCAGTTCAGTAAACATTAGGTGCCACCAGGTGCAAGGTACTGTGTTAGATACTGGGGATATAATGACAAAGAATAAAAGTCTTTTTCTTCAAGGAACTTTTTTTGGTACATGGCAAGATGTACACAAGTAACTATTTGCAAAATACACAAAAAATAATGAAAAATAATTTCAAGACCCAGAAAAGGCTATTTATTAACTGGGAGTATCAGGAAAGGCCTTCTCCTTTCCCCCCAGTAAGAACTGGCATTGAAACAGTACCAGTGCTTTGAAGAAAGGTGAGGATTCATTCCAGGAAATGGAGGGAAGGAGGGTGGGCATTCTGTGTCTGGAGTGTATAAAGTCAAGCAAGCTGATGGGGAGCAGTTGGGAAGGCCAGTCTGACTGAGATGGAGAGGACAGCAAGACTCCACGTAGACCGCTCCTCTTATTGTTGTTGTCATCTTATGTGTTGTCATCTTTTTCGCAGAGTATCATTTCAGTTTCTTTGATGAGATTCAAGAGATAGCCTCATCTCCTTGATAAAATGTGGGGAGCATCCTTGTGTCTTATCAGCAACAGTTAAACTATTACAAAGGGTAATTTTTAAAAAGTTTTGTTCCCAAATTCTAGGGATGCCTTCATTTGGGACCCCTGTACTAATACTAATATGCTGTCTATAGGGCTATATAAAGCTTGCTTTTTACATTTATAATCCAAGAGAGGTAGCATTGATGTGCACATGAAAAGTGTGTGCCTAAGTGATAGATTAATGCAGAACTAGTCAGTGAAGTAGAATGATAGGATCCTAGACCTGGATGGGACCTAGATTTAACCTAAACTAACTCCCTGACTAATGGATGAATCTCCTTAAATATCATTTTTTATAAGTGGCTGTTCAGTCTTTGCTTGAATGCCTCCAGTGATAAAAAGCCCCTTATCTCAAAAGGCAGCACATTCAGTTTTTACATGACTTTGGTTACTGAAGTGAACATTTTCATTGTCTTATCCTAGATTTGATGTCATGAAGAACAGCTGTAGGTATGGCTAGTATGAGAAAGTCAGTGAAGATTTTACAGGTCTGTGAAAACAGGTACATCACAGTATATTTTTTGAAACCTCTCTGTTAGGCAATTATGCTTAGTTATTTCCTTAATGATCTCTACACACCATGTTGGAACATATGTGATTTGGTTAATATTTGTGCTTTACAAAATAAACTTACTTCAGAGAAGTATAAAATAGTAGTGTTTAGTGCTTTCTTAGGTTCTTCTGGCCAAATGAGTAGCTCATTTTCTAGTTAGGTTTTTTCTTAATCATTGTAACATTTTATGGAGATGAGTTTGTAGCATGTGACAGTCATCACTTGTATGACCCACTTAACAATGTATATTTTTAACATATCCAAAACCTAGATGGTATAGTTATTCAATATTGTGGAAAATGTATTGCAGGATGAGAGGTGCAAGAAAAAAAGAATGAGGTAAAGGAATGGAGCCTTTCTTGGCTCCAAAATATCTTGGCTACCAATACTGTTGTATTCAAAACAGATGATAGAATCATAAAGTCTCAGAGCAGGAACAGTGGTTTTTGACATAAATATTTTTGTATATATAGGTCTTTCTCCTTTTTGTTTTTTATCTTTTTTGGAATACAGACCTAGTAGTGATATTGCTATGTCAAAATTATTACATAATTTTTTAGCCCTTTGGGCATAGTTCCAAATTACTTTATAGAATGGTTTAATCAATTCACAACTCTGACAACAGTACATTAATGTCTCATTTTTTCCACATCCCCTCCAACATTTATCATTTACCTTTTCTGTTCTTATTATCTAATTGGATAGGTATGAGGTAATACCTCAGAATTGTTTTAACTTGCATTTCTCCAATTAGTAGTGAGTTAGAATATTTTTTCATGTATCGATAGATAGCTTTAATTATTTCATCTGAAAACTGATTATATCTTTTGATCATTTATCAATTGGGGAATGGCTCTTTATACATTTGACACTACTCTCTATATGTTAGAGAAATGAGACCTTTATCAGAGAAACTTGCTTCAAAATTTTTTTTCACAGTTACTGTTGCTAACTGTATTTCCCTCCATTCTATTCCCCCTACCTGTTTATTCTCTTCTCTCTCTCCTTTCACCCTGTCCCTCCTCAAAAGTGTTTTGCTTCTGATTACCTCTTCCCCCAATCTGCTCTCCCTTCTATCATTCCTCCCCCCTCTTGTTCCCTTCCCCTTCTATTTTTTTTATTTTTTGCTTTTTTTGGAAGCAGAAGGAAGGGCAGTTGGGGTTAAGTGACTTGCCCAAGGTCACACAGCTAGTTTTGTGTTAAGTGTCTGAGGCCAAATTTGAACTTAGGTCCTGGACTCCAGGGCCGGTGCTCTATTCACTGCGCCACCTTGCCCCACCTTCCCCCTTCTATTTTCTTTTAGGGCAGGATAGATTTCTATACCCCATTGTCTGTGTATCTTATTTCCCAATTACATGTAAAAACAATTTTTAACATTCATTTTTAAAACTTTGGGTTTCAAATTTCTCCCTTCCTCCCTCCCCACCCACCCTCATTGAGAAGGCAAGCAATTCCATATAGGTTATACATGTGTAGTCATGCAAAAAACTTCCATAGTAGTCATGTTGTGAAAGACTAACTATATTTCCCTCCATCCTATCCCACCCCCATTTATTCTGTTCTCTTCTTTCACTCTGTCCCTCCTCAAAAGTATTTGTTTCTGATTACCCCCTCCCCAATCTGCCCTCCCTTTTCTTACTCCTCCGTTTCCCCCCTACTTTTTGTAGGGTAAGATAAATTTCCATGCCCAATTGAGTGTGTATGTTATTCCCCCCTTAAGCCAGTTCTGATGAGAGTAAGGTTCACTTATTCCTTCTCATCTCCCCCCACTTCCACTCCATTGTGAAAACTTTTTCTTGCCTCTTTTATGTGAGATAATTTACCCCTTTCTACCTCTCCCTTTCTCCTTCTCCCAGTACATTCTTCTCTCACCCCATAATTTTATCTTTTAGATATCATCCCTTTATATTCAATTCACCATGTGCCCTTTGTCTATATATATTCCCTCCAACTACCCTAATAATGAGAAAGGTCTTAATGAGTTACAGATATCATCTTTCCATGTAGGAATGTAAACAGTTCAATTTTAATAAGTCCCTTGTGATTTCTCTTTCCTATTTATCTTTTTATGCTTCTCTTGAGTCTTGTATAACTGTCAGATTTTCTATTTAGCTCTAGTCTTTTTTAAAGAATGTATTAAATTCCTTTATGTCATTGAATATCAATTTTTTCTCCTCATGGATTATACTCAGTTTTGCTGGGTAGGTGATTCTTGGTTTTAATCTTAGCTCCTTTGGCCTCTGGAATATCATATTCCAATCCCTCTGATCCCTTAATGTAGAAGCTGCTAAATCTTGTGTTATCCTGACTGTAGCTCCACAATACTTGACTTGTTTCTTTCTGACTGCTTGCAATATTTTCTCCTTGACCTGGGAACTCTGGAATTTGTCAGCAATATTCCTGGCAGTTTTCATTTGAGGATCTCTTTCAGGAGTTGATTGGTGAATTCTTTTAATTTTTATTTTACCCTCTGGTTCTAGAATATCAGGGCATTTTCCTTGATAATTTTTTTTTGTTTGTTTTTGCTTTTTGGAGGGGAAAGTAGGGCAGTTGGAGTTAAGTGACTTGCCCAAGGTCACATGCCTAGTTTTTGTGTTAAGCGTTTGAGGCTGGATTTGAACTCAGGTCCTCCTGACTCCAGGGCCAGTGCTCTATTCAATGTGCCACCTAGCCACCCCATCCTTGATAATTTCTTGAAAGATGATGTCTAGTTTCTTTTTTTGATTGTGGCCTTCAAATAGTCCAGTAATTTTTAGATTGTGTCTCCTAGATCTATTTTCCAGGTAAGTTGTTTTTCCAGTGAGATAGTTCACATTGTCTTCTATTTTTTCATTTTTTTTGGTACTGTTTTATAATTTCTTGATTTCTCATAGAGTCATTAGCTTCCATTTGCTCCATTCTAATTTTTAAGGAATTATTTTCTTCAGTGAACTTTTGGACTTCCTTTTCCATTTGGCCAATTCGACTTTTTAAGGCATTCTTTTCCTCATTGGATTTTTGAACTTCTTTTGCCATTTGGTCTAGTCTATTTTTTAGGGCATTATTTTCTTTAGTATTTTTTGGGTCTCCTTTAGCAAACTGTTGACTTGTTTTTCATGATTTTCTTGTATCACTCTCATTTCTCTTCCCAATTTTTTCTCTCCTCTTAAAATCCTTTTTGAGCTCTTCCATGACCTGAGATCAATTCATATTTTTCTTGGAGGCTTTGGATATAGTAATTTTGACTTTGTTGTTGTCTTCTGGTTGTATGTTTTGATCTTTCTTGTCACCAATGTAAGTTTCTATAGTCTGAGTTTTTTCCATTGTTTGCTCATTTTCCGCAGCCTATTACTTGACTTTTTAACTCTTTGTTAAGGTAGGGCTCTGCTTCCATTGTGGAGGGTGTACTGTCCCAAGCTGCAGGGGGTTTGTGCAGCTATTTTTTTTTTTGGAGGGCAATTGGGGTTAAGTGACTTGCTCAAGGTCACATGGCTAGTTTATGTAATAAGTGTCTGAGACTGGATCCAAACCCAGGTCCTCCTGACTCCAGGGCCGGTGCTCTATTCACTGTGCCACCTAGCCACCCCTTATACCGCTATTTTCAGAGATACTTCTAGGGACCTGTAAATTTTCAGTTCTTCTGATGTGATATAATCTAAGGAGAGGTTTTTACTTCTCTCTTGGCCTGTCCTTTAATCTGTGAGTGGCCACAAGTACTCTTTTCTAAAACTCTGCTATGCTAGTATTCTTCCTCACCCTGGGACTGCCACCCAAAACTGACCCAGATGCAAGTATGGACAAAGTAACAGAGTCCTGTCTTAGTGCCCACAAAGATATCGCTGTAGTCTCCTTCTGGCCAGTTGTTTGATCCCCTTATCGTCTGTGGGCTGAGAGCTCCAGAAGCAACTGCTGTTGCTGCTGATTTAGGCACTCTGAAGGGCTGCTCCTGGTTTGCTGGACCTGGGGCTGGACTGTGCTCCTCTCTCACTCAGGTCTGACAGACCTTTCCTACTGACATTCTAAGTTGCCCTTGGTTGAGTAGTCCAGAAACCACCACAACTGCTAGTGATTCAGTATTCCAAGGCCTTCTCCTGGTTTGCTGGGGGCTGGTCTGTGCCAGTGCAGCCTGTGCTAGACTGTGCCCCTCTCTCAGCATGGTGCAACAAATCTTTCCTGTCGACCTTCCAGATTGTCTTGGGCAGGAAATTTGTTTCACTTTGTTTTTGTGTGGGTTCTGCTGCTCAAGAATTTGTTTAGAGTCATTTTTATAGGTATTTTGAAGGGTTTGGGGGAGAGCTCAGGCAGTCTCTGCCTTTATTCTGCCATCTTGGCTCTGCCCCCACTAGGAACAGTGATTTTTAACCTAGAGTTGATGAACTTAAAAAAAAGTTTTTTATAACTTTATTTCAATAGAATTAATTTTCTTTGTAATCCAATGTGTTTTATTTTATGCATTTAAAAACATTCTGGGAGAGGATTCATAGGCTTCATTAGACTGCCATGATTAAAAAAAAGAAAAGAATTAAGAACTCCTGATCTAGACCAGTCTTGTTGAAGCATGAATGGCCTCAATGATATCCCCAACAAATGGACATCCAATCTCTGCTTAATCTCCTGTAGTGACAGAAATTTGTTGTAGTGAAAGCGTACTCTCTCATAGGGCAGCCTATTCCATTATTGGGCAGCTATAACTTAACAATTAGAATTGTTCAATAGTATAAAACTAAAATCTTCCTCCCTGAAACTTTCACCCAGGTGTCACAGTTCTTCTCCCTGGTGCTCAGTTGAGTCACAGAATTGGAAGTATATCAGAGGCTTATAATAGAATCACCCCTACCTGATTCTGTAACATCCCCCAAAAGTAACTATCCAGTTTTCCTTTAGGGACCCCAAATAAGGGGTAAACTACTACCTTTTGAGGAGCTATATTCTATTTTTAGATAATTTGTGGCACAAAATTGCCTCCCTATAACTTGACACACTTTTTTAGTTCTGCCAACTGGTGCGAAGCAGCACAGGTCTAATCCTTCTTCCACTTGATAGCTCTTCAGATATTTCAAGAGAGCTCTATTTGTCCCTCTCAGTCCACCCTTCTATCCTCTACCCTCTTGGTAGTCCTTTTCTAGATGAGCTCCAACTTAATGTCCTTAAATTGTGGTAAATAGAAATAAAAACAATGCTTCACATTTAGTCTGACCAGGGTAGAGGACAGTGGGACTGTCTTAATGAGCTTTGTTGATTTGAATGTTGTATTGCTGCTATATTCTCTTTCACCCCTGTCTCATGCACAAGTCATTCTATTTCATCTTGTCTTCTCCAGCAGATTAGCTGCTGTCATCCTCACTTCAGCTTATTTTCAGTGTCTTCTTGTCTACTGTCTCCAAACATACCCATGTGTGCACCATCCTCAAAAAACTTCATCCTTCAATCCCCACTAGCTGTCATCTATCTCTCATCCTTTTGCAGTTAAACTGGAGAAATCCATTGTTCAAATGAAACCACTCTCTCCAAAGTTACTAACAATCCATTAATTGACAAATCTAATGGCCTTGTCTTATTCTAAATCCTTCTTGACCACTCTGCAGCCTTTGACGCTGTTGATTACCCTCTTCTCCTTTATATTCTTCTCTAGGTTTCAGGACATCACTCTTTCTCGATTCTCTTGCAACTTATTTGACTTTTCCTTCTCAGCTTTCTTTGCTTCGTCTTCATCCATGTCCTACTTGCTAACAGTGGGTGTCCTACACGTTCTGTCCTGACCCTATTCTCTCTCAGTACTGTTTTACTTGATATCATCAGTTCTCATGGATTCCATTATCATTTCTTATGATGATAATTCCCAGATCTGCTTATCCAGCTCTAACTTCCCCGTTGATGTCCATTCTCACATCACCAGTTGCCATTTGGACATCTTTATGTTCTATAGAAATCTTTAACTCATCATTGTCCCAATATGACCTCTGAACTAATTATCTTTCCCCCTAAACTCTTCCTCTTACTGTCAAGGGTATCACCCAGTTATCTAGACTTCCAACCTTAAGTATCATCCTTAACTCCTCACTTTTTGTCATTCTCTATATCCATTGTGGGGTCAAGGCCTGTTGATTTTACCTTGCAACACATCTCATAACCTCCTTCTCCTATTTGACACTGCCACCGCCTTGGTGCAGACTTCATCACCTCATGCCTTTTGACTTTTGCAATAGCCTCCCTACCTCAAGTTACTCTCCTCTTCAGTCCATCAGCTGTCAAAGAAATCTTTCCTAAGTGTTGGCCTGACCATGTCACTCTCCCCCCCTCCCCACCTCACTCAATAAGTCCAGTGACTCCTTATCATTTCCAAGATCAAATATGAAATATTGGGCATTCAGAGCCCTTCATAATCTCCCCACCTCCTACGTCTTTCCAGTCTCCTTATACTTTGTTCTCTCCTATGTACTCTACATGCCAGTGACAATTGCCTCCTTGCTATTCCTCAAACAAGGCATTTAATTTCTTTCTTTTTTTTTTTTTGAAGGAGAAAGGCAGGGCAGTTGAGGTTAAGTGACTTGCCCAAGGTCACATGACTAGCAAGTGTTAAGTGTCTAAGGCCAAATTTGAACTCAGGTCCTCCTGACTCCAGGGTTCGTTCTTTGTTTATTGCGCTACCTAGCCACCCCCAAGACATTTAATTTCTTAACTCTCTGGGCATTTTTATTGACTCTCCCCCAAGCCTGGAATGCTTTCCCTCTCCATATTTCCTTCTTGGCTTTCTTCAAGTTCCAGTTAAAATTCCACCTTCTATAGGAAGCCTTTCAAGAGGCATTCCTTAATTTCAGTTCTTTCCCTCTGATCTTTATTTCCAATTTATCCTGTACATGTTGTTTGTATGTACAAACAAGCTGTATCCTCTATATCTTGTTTGTATGAATTTATTTGCTTGTCTCTCCCATTTGATTGTGAGCTCCTTGAAGGCAGAGATTCTCCTTTGCCTTTCTGTGTATCCCTAGGGCTTACACAGTTCATGGCACATAGTAAGTGCTTGATAAATGTTTATTGACTGATTGACTGAATGTTGACTAATGATTGCTCCACAGGAATTGTTAGTTAGCCAAACCACTCTCATGATACATGTATGAAGTTGACTTTTTGAAACCATATAAAAGACTTTATGTTTATCCAGAGTAAATGCCATCTTACTAGATTTGACCCAGTTTGTAGCCTTTTCAGATCTTTTTTGATCCTGAATCTGCTATCTAAGATGTTAATTCCCTTTTAGTTTTGGGTCATCCACAAGTTTGACAGGCCTACCATCTATAATTTCATCCAGATCATTGAATAAAAATATAAAAAAGCACAAGGTACAGGATAGAATCTTGGGGCACTCAACTAGAAACCTTTCCTAGTCTGAAATGGAGATCATATAGCTTATATTGATCCATTTTGTTCATAGGTATAACATTAAAGACTATCAAATGTCGTGTTTGAAATTTGCAGTATTAATCTATAGATTCCTTTGATCTATCAGTCTAGATCTTACTTTATCAGAAAAAGGAAATGAGGTTAATTTGACATAACCTATTAAAAATTATTTTTGTTCACTGTCTTTATAACATTTTACTTTCTGAATGTATCCTTTCCTTCTCTCCACCTAACGAGTCATTCTTTGTAACAAAGGTTAAAAAAGAATGAGAAAAAAGGCAATTAAGCAAAATTAATCAATACATTGACTATGTCTGACAGTTTATGCAACATTCCACACCCATTGACTCTCACCTCTGCACATCTTTTCAACTTTTCTCTAGGGCCAAGCTTGTTCAATATAAGTATGTAACATTGAATTGAATTTTTTTTTCATTTACATTATTGTAGTTATTGTATATATTATCTTCCTTCTGCTTATTTCAGTCTGCACCATCAGTTTATTTAAGTCTTCTCATGCATTGAATTATTTATAATTGTCATTTCTCCTTACACAGTAATAAAGTGTTTAGCTAGTCCTTTATTTATGGACATTTACTTTCCATCAAGTTGTTTGTGGTCACAAAAAAGTGCTACTATTTAGTGTATATGAGACTGTCCTGTCTTGGACCTTCTTGATGCACATTCCCACCAGAAAGACCTATAAGATTAAAGGGTATAGCATAACTTATTTTTAATGAATTGTTGTTTTGGGATCATTGGTTTCTTTTTAGATATACATGAATTGTTCTTTTTAATAAAAATTCTATAGAATTTTTTCAGGTATCAGAGTTAATTTTACTAGCCATTTAACTTGAAGATTTTGGTTTTTTCTTTTTTGAAAATTAGGACATTTGCTCTTTTGTCCTATCATTCTTGAAGATCTTTAAAGAACCACTGACAGTGTCTTAAATATATCCATCAGTTCTTTCAGTACCCAGGGATATTGTTTGCCATGGTTTGGTTACTTAAATTTGTTCAGAATGAATAGTTGCTCTCTTAACTATTTTCTTATCTTGGATTTTAGCTCCTTATTAGACTTTTTTATTCCATCATTTGCAATCAAAGTTAGTTCTTGGCAGAGAAAATAGAAACAAAATCAATAGGTATTCCTTTTCTCCATCATTTTGTTGTTGTTGATCCATCCATCCAAAACACATGTCCCTTTTGGGGATCTCACTTTCTCTTTTCCATACTAAATGGAGTCCATATACTGTGAACTCCCTCTTTTTCTCTACTCTTTGTCTCAGAATGCTTTAAGGTCATCCCTCTTTTTTTCCCCTCCTTACTCCAGTCTCTGAGGAAGAGGTGGTCCTTCCTACTAGGATCTAACATCCTTTACTTATACTTGTGCTCCTGTTAACTTCTGTCTTCTCCAGCACATTGCTTCTACAATCATATTTTCTTTCTTATCTTCTGACATTGCTAACCTACTGGCTCCTTCTCTGCTTCCTATAAATACCCCCAGGTTCCAGTTCTTCCAGCCTTAAAACATTCTCACTTGACCCTACTAGACTCTCAGGATAGCTTCCTAATTCCTCCCGATTCATGGCCTAGAGAAAACTATACCAGTTGCCTCCATTTTCTCACCTTTCCCTTGCTTCTTAACTTCCTTCAGTTTGGCTTCCAGTCTCATAACTCAACTGAAACTCTTTCCAAAATTACCAAAGATTTCTTAATTGACCTTTTTTCATTTCTCATCCTTTTTGGCCTTTGTGCAACATTTGACGCTTTTGACTGCTTCCTAGATAAATACTTTTTCCTTTCTTGATTCTTGTCTTAGCTGCCTGATTACTCTTCTGATTTTTGTTGTTGTTGTTGTTGTTGCTGGATAGTCATCCATGTCCAGTCCCTTAATTGTAGATGTACCCTAGGGCTCTGTCTTCAACTTTCTTTTGGTCTCTCTTTGCATTCTTTTTTGGTGACCTTTTTTTTTTTTTTTTGCCTTTTGGAAGGCAGTTGGGGTTAACTAACTTGCCCAAAGTTACAAGGCTAGTATTTTTGTGTGGGTGTTAAGTGTCTCAGGCCGGAACCGAACTCGGGTCCTCCTGACTCCAGGCCCAGCACTTTACTCACTGCGCCACCTAGCCGCCCCTTTTGGTGACCTCCTGAGCTCATATGAGTTCAGTGATCATCTCTACTCCAATAACTCTATATATCTAGTATCTTTCCTAAATGGTAGATGGACATTTCAAACTGGATATCCCATAGTCATCTCAAATTCAGCAGAGAATCACAAATTTAGTGCTAGAAGAGACTTTAGAAGTTATTGAGTCCAGCCTCCTTATTTTATGTGTGAGAAACTGATGTTAAATGTTAAATTTAAATGAGAGATGTTAAATGACTTGCCTAGGGTCACAGCTAGTAAGGGCCTGAGATGGAATTTGAACCTAGGACTTCCTGACTTCACATCTAATACTCTGTCTGTCATGCCAAATTGCTTCTCTCAAGGCGTGTCTAAAACAATACATTTTTTCACCCAACTCATCATTTTTTCCTAATTTCCCTCTTTTTGTCAGGGGTACCACCGTCTTTCAACTTTTTTTGCAAACTTCTGAATTGCCCTCTAGTGTTTATTCCCTCTCACCCCACATATCTAGTCATTTGCCAAATCTTGTTAATTCTTCCTCTACTTCACTTCAATATGTCCCCTCTCTACTTGCATAATGACTCCCCCCGCCCCACCTGCCGCCTCATCACCTCTCATCTGAACTATTGCAACAGCCCCTTAATTGGCTTTCCTGTCTTGAGATTCTCTTTCCTCTAATATATACTCCACGTAGCTGCCATAGTGATACTTTAAATTAATGTACAAGTCTGTCCTTGTCACCTGCTCAGTAAACTCCACTCTTCACCTTTTCCTCTGAGATCGACTCTTCATAACTTGGCTCAGCCTAACTTTGGAGACTTATTATACATTCCTTCCTTTCAGTCATCCCAGCCTATTGGGCCTTCTTTGTGCTCCTTTCACAGGACATTCCATCTTCTGTCTCATTGCTTTTCCATAGGTTGACCTGTTTATCTGGAATGCACTTTCTCCTCCCTTCCATATCTTAGAATCCCCTAGCTTCTTTAAAAGCTCAACTCGTACTACATGAAGCCTTTTCTGATCCTACCTATTAATAGTTCCCCCACCAGATTATCTTACGTTTATTTTGTATATACACATTTACATGTGTATGTAGGATGCATATACTGCATATGTAGGTTATATGTATGTCCACATGGGTTGTCTATATGCATCTTCTGAGGAAACCTTGGTAGGTATCTTGAGAATCTTGCCCACTCCACTCCAGGGGAGACTTCAATTCCTGCCTGAAGGGGAGCAGGAGAAGGGATTTCAAGGCTGACCATTTGTTCTCCTCTTAGAGAGGAGAATGCTAGACTAGAGTTATATCTATCTGAACCCTTAAATATTGTTAGTCTAGAGTAATGATTTTTTTCTTATTTCCAAGGTGTTTTTCTGGTTGCTTTTGCTTAAAGAGGAAGGGGTACCTGAAACTTATATGTGAAGACTTTACCCCTTCCTACCAAATGCTAATTACATTAAAAAAACCATAAGAAATAATGAACAGTGAGTAAATCAGTTTATCCAAGAAGATGGCAAACAGAAGTCAGAGAAGTTATATAGATTAGAATATATCAGATAATACACAGAGCACATGAGCTCTTTTACTGGGAGTGAGATGTTTCAGGGCATCTGGGAGAGAGTCCGTGATCTCAACTAAGGGAAAATTCCTTGAAGTTTCTAGGGAGGCATCCTGAAAATCAGGGACATATTGAAGAGTCAGCTTTCCTCTATGTGTTTGCCTTCCAAAATCTGTTCCTGTTCTCTTCTTCTTCTCTCTGTCTTTCTCCCTCACCTCCCCACCCCCAATGTTCTCTCTCTCATCTGCATCTGTATGTGCCCTCTATCAAAACAGGAAGGAAGGAAGAAGAATATCTCCTTTTCAAAGTTTTCATCCCATTTCTATTGGGTAGGCTTTCAAGGAATCATAATTTTTCTACCAATGAGGAGAGATGCACATGCTCCAGTTTTGAAGCCATATTTACATGTATATATTTTTTATACAAATAGAATGTGCTTTTTTTTTTTTAAGCAATCGGGGTTAAGTAACTTGCTCAAGGTTACATGGCCAGTTATTTCTGGGTGTGGTGCTAAGTATCTGAGCCCAGATTTGATCCCCAGGTCATCCCAACACTGGAACCGGTGCTCTTACTCGCTGAGCCACCTGGCCACCCCTAAGCAATTGGGGTTAAGTAACTTGCTCAAGGTTACACGGCCAGGTGTTTCTGGGTGGGTGCTAAGTGTCTGAGCCAGGATTCGATTCCCAGGTCATCCCGAAACTGGAGCCGGTGCTCTTACTCGCTGTGCTACCTGGCCGCCCCTAGAATGTACATTTTTTGAGGGCAGGGATTATTTTACTTTTGTCTTTGTATGCTCAGCATGTAGTATGGTTTCCAGCATAGTAGATGCTTAGTAAATACTTATTATTGATTGAATGATTGATTGACCCACCCAAAGCAGTGATCCTATTCCTCTTTGATTCTTTTTTTTTTATTACTATAGCTTAAAAAGTTTAATATATCTTCCAAATGACAACAGCTATGATGCCCTCCCTAAGTGTTTTTTTAACAGCAAAAAATACTTGCATCCTTTCAGTAATTCAGTTCAAAGCATTTTTAAAGTGTCTACTCCATGCAAGCCAATGCTCGGAACTGGGAATACAAAGATAAGATGAAATAGTTCTTGTCCTTAAGGAACTTAAATTATATTGGGGATGTTTCCAAGTGTCTCAGTATCATTGTCACCTAGGTCTATACAAGCTTCAGTTTGTCAGTTTCTAAAAATACTGAATCCACAACTGGACCTAAAATTTTTGGGGTTTGTTTAACTAGGTAGGGCACGGTGGAACCATCATTTCTCATGCGATAGACAGTATGCTTCTATTAATTCAACCTGATATTGCTTTAGTTTTTTAAACTACTTATTCATATTTTTGACTCATATGAAGCTTATTTATACTACCAATGTAGGCTAGATAACTCATGCCAGTTTTTGTGGTTAATAGGAGTGTATTTAGCAATTCTGCTTCAATCTTCTATTCTTATACATGCAGTGGGCATTTTGATTAAAAGATTTGATTCCAGATCCAGAAGGTCTTTTTATATTATTATCATAAAAGAAATATAATAATAACATCATATACTGCAACCTATTGGAGAACTACTTTCCCATTTGAATCACCCTTCATATTTGGATCATTATATTACTTCCATAGTGTAAATTGAAAGGAAAAGTATATATGTTCTGTGGTTCTTTGGCTTATTCAATGTAGTGCATGTTTACTGTACAGAGCCTTGTGCTAGGTATTTTGGGGATTAAAATTAATTCAATTTAATAAATATTAAACAGTGGCTTTCACAGAGTAGATATGTAAAAATGCTTGGAATTGAATTATTGGAAGGACAAAAATATTTTTAGCCTTAAAAAATAACCTCCAAGCTTAGGGAGGGCATAATAGCTGGTGTCATCTGGAAGAAAGATGAAACTTTTTACCCTGTTCCCTCCTTTGGAGTATATTTTGCTTGGGCAGCTAGGTGGCACAGTGAATAGAGCACTGGCCCTGGAGTCAGGAGGACCTGAGTTCAAAAATTGGCCTCAGGCACTTGATACACTTACTACCTGTGTGACCTTGGGCAAGTCACTTAACCCCAATTGCCTTGCCTCCCCCCCCGCCCAAAAAGAGCGTATTTTGCTTCTCGCTGCTGCCTCCTTTAATCTGTTCTCCCAGATCTCTTCCCTTCCCCCTGATTTCTTTCCCTCTTACTTCCCTATTGGGTAAGGTGAGTTTCTGTACCAAACTGTGTGTGTGTGTGTGTGTGTGTGTGTGTGTGTGTGTGTGTGTGTGT
>NW_027187393.1:6324214-6347038 GCF_028583685.1 Petaurus breviceps papuanus | reverse complement strand
TGTGTGTGTGTGTGTGTGTGTGTGTGTGTGTGTGTGTGTGTGTGTGTGTGTGTGTAGTCTTCCCTCTTTTAACTATTTCAGATGCACATGAAGTTCAAGTGTTGCCTGGCTACTCCCCATCCCCCCATGCTCCCTTCCATTGTATAAATTCTGCGTTGTATGTCCCAATTTTATTCCCATTTTATCTCATAAAAGATAATTTTCCCCATTCTTCCTCTTCCTTCTTTCCTCTCCCAGTGCATCTCTCTTTTTCACCCATCCATTCTTCTTTTAAGATCATTCCAAACTAATAGAATCATACCTGTGACCTCTTTCTGAAAAACTCTCTTTAATAGCCCTAGTGATGATAAAGTTCCAAGAGGTTATATGTATTGTCTTCCCATACAAAAATGTAAATAGTTTAACCTTGTTAAAATCCTTTGTGATTTTTTTTTACTCATTTATTTTTATGTTTCCCTTGAGTCTTGTGTTTGAAAATCACATTTTATATTTAGCTCTAGTCTTTTCATCAGGAATACTTGAAAGTTCTGTTTTTTATTAAATGACTGTTTTCTCCCCGGAGAATTATCACTTTTGCTCGGTATATTATTTTAGGTTGTGATCCTCGTTCCTTTGTCTTTCAGAGTACTATATTCCAAAAGTTTTTCTTGAACTCTTCTAGGAATTCTTGTTGGATTTATGTCCAATCTGCATTTTTCTTTGACGTTTTGCTTGTAGGTGTTATTGTCTTATTCTTGTGTTTTGGGATTCCCTATTATCATAGTAGATTTTTATGGTCATATTATTTTTTTGGTTCCTCATTTTTCCAGCCTATTTCTCACCTTTGGATTTTCTTCCCAGATGTTCAGTCCCCTTACTGTCCATGGACTAGACTATTTTCTGTTGCTGTATTGTGCTCCTGGCCAGTCCTTACCCAACTCCCAAATATTTTGCTTGTTTGTCTTCCTAAGCTGCTCTGGGCTGGACAAATGACTCACTGTATTTTTTTTTTTCTTGGCTCTTTTGACCAGAATTTGGTTTGACACAATTTTCTAGGTCATTATGGAGGAGGATGTGAAGGAGCTAAGAAAACATTTACTTGACCTCCCCTCCTTTTAATGTTCATCTTAAAAGTGATTCAGTATTCCATCCATATGTGATCTGAATAGAGTTTAGTGAGTGGAACTTGTCAAGTTCCTCATTCTTATGCTCATTAAGTATCTTAGGATAACAGTTATTTTTAGTTGCTGGTCTGTCTCAAGCCACTCCCCTTACACTTTTGGTTTCATTTTAGGAGAAAATGAGACATTTGTAGCTCATCAATAGTTAACAAAAGGAGATTTACTTCATCACAGCAGGAGAAGTCTATTCAATCAATAAGGATAGGTCCTGAGATAATTCATCTGAGAGAAACCCCCCATTTCAATCCACTAGTCAAGCATCAAGGTCTTTCCAGATCATCTTGATTACTTTGTTTTCAGGCAATAAGAAAATGACATCAACAGTTTGAACTTTTAGTTCCCTGAGCCAACCAGGTCTTGAATAATGTCTCAGTAGTGTTTGAGGAAAAACTACCCTAATCTGCATGGGGCAGGGGTTAAGATATTGGCCTTATCACACCATACAATGAATATTGTATGAATACAATTTATTTATTTATTCATTCATTTATTTATTTATTTATTTATTTTTATTGCAAGTGTTGAACTCTACCTTTCTTTCTTTCTTTCTTTCTTTCTTTCTTTCTTTCTTTCTTTCTTTCTTTCTTTCTTTCTTTCTTTCTTTCTTTCTTTCTTTCTTTCTTTCTTTCTTCCTTCCTTCCTTCCTTCCTTCCTTCCTTCCTTCCTTCCTTTCTTTCTTTCTTTCTTTCTTTTTGGGGTTAAGTAACTTGCCCAAGGTTACACGGCCAGTTATTTTGTGTGGGTGTTAAGTATCTGAGGCCGGAACCAATCCTGGGTCCTCCTGACTCGGGGGCCGGCGCTCTTACTCACTGCGCCACCTGGCCGCCCCTTTACATTTATTTCTATTAGATTTCCTTTTGTTTTATTTGGCTCAATTAGTTTGTTGAGGTTTTGTCTATTTCTATGTCCATATCTATAGCTATATTGCTGTATTTATATCCAGTGTTTAGCATAGTACCTGGCACATAGTAGGCACTTAATAAATATTTATGGAATGAATTGAATATCTTTATATCCATTGAAAAAAATCTTAGAGTGGTAGGTGGACCACACTGAACAAACAAGATCCAGAAGCAATTGAACAAAATGGTCTAGGGTTCAAGAAATCTAGGAATACAAACTACCAATTCCTTATTTGACAAGAGCTACTGGGAAAACATGAAAGCAGTTTGTTTAAAAAAAAAAGTAGGCCAGCCATAATGCCACATATATTCCAAATGTAAAAGGTCACATGAGAAAAAAATTAGAGGAGCATGGAAGGAAGCTTCTTCTAGAATTTTAGTAAGAGAATTCACAGTCAAATAGGAACTAGAGATGCTGACAAAGGACAAAATAAAAAATTTTGATTATATAAAATTAAAGGGATCTTAAATGAATGAAATCAGTGTTCTTAGGGGGAAAAGCTTTTCATCAAATATACCTGATAAAAATTTGGTATTTAAGACATAAAGAAATGATCCAAATATATAAAAACTAAGAGCAATTTGCTAATAAATTGGTAGTTAGAGAATATGAACAATAACTTATAAAAAGTTTTTTGATGCCTTTTGTTTTCCATTATGCTCATTTCCTGATATTCTCCTTCCCACCATGTATCTTTCCTTGTGAGAAAGAAAAACAAGTAAAACCAGTTGGAAAAATGACCATGTATGACAGTGAATGCAACATTTACACATCTGTAGCTGCAGACATCTCTGAGGAAAGGAGAGAGGTGCATTTTATCTGTTTCCTGGGGCCAAGACTGGTCATTTGATTATGGAATAGTCAGCTTTGCTTTAGTGTTCTGTTCATTTGTATTACTATAGTCATTGTGTACATATATAAATACATATGTATATATATATATTTTTGGTTGCTTTGCATCACTTCATACAAGTCTTATCACGGTTCTCTGAATCTGTTGTATTTGTTGAGTCTTACAAGGCAATAATATTCTATTATATTTATGTATTACAAATTCGAATGGATGATTTTCTTCCCCCACCCCATGTTCTATTGTATTGTAATTTTGCAAAGCGTTACCCAATCACATTTAAAAAATTTTCTTATTTTTAGTTACATGGAAAAGCAATTTTAACCTTTATTTTTTAAAATAAAAATTTTTTTCAAATTACACGTAGAGATAATTTTTAACACTTTTTTAATTCAGTTTTTAACATTCGCTTTTTAATAAGATTTTTGAGTTCCAGATTTTTCTCCCTCCCCTCCCTCTTTCCTAAGATAGTAAGCAATTTGATATATGTTATGTATGTATAATCATTGAGATTCTTTTTTTAAAAATTTTGTGTTCCAAATTTTTTCTCTCCCTCCATTGCCTTTCCTCCCCCACAAGGTAATAAGCAATTTGTTATAGATTATACATGCGCCATCATGTAAAACATGTTTCCATATTAGCCATGTTGCAAAAGAGAACATTAAAAAAATAAAGCAAAAGAATTTGCTTCTATCTGCATTCAGACTCCTATCAGTTCTTTCTCTGGAGGTGTATAGCATTTTTACCATAAGTCCTTCAGAATTGTCTTTAGTCGCTGAGGTGCTAACAATAGCTAAGTCATTCACATTTGATCATCATGCAGTATTGCTGTTACTTTGTACAATGTTCTGATTCTGTCCTTTTCATTTTACATCAGTTTATATATTTCCAGGTTTTTCTGAAAACATCCTGCTCATCATTTCTTAAAGCACAGTGGTTTCCCATCATAATCATATACCACAGCTTGTTCAACCATTCCCCAATTGATGGGCATCCCCTCGATTTCTAGTTCTTTGCCACTACAAAAAGAACTACTATAACTATTTTCATTTTTTAAAAAATCTAAACATGATTTACTTTTTAAAAATATTTTTAAATGAATTAATTTTTAGTTTTCAACATTCACTTTTATAGGATTTTGAATTCTAGATTTTTTCATTCTTCCCTCCTCTCTTCCCCTCCCTAAGACAGCATACAGTCTGATATAGGCTATATATACACGTACAATCATATTAAACATATTTCCACATTAGTCATGTGAAATGAATCAAAACAAATGGGAAAAACCACAAGAAAAAAAAATGGGGTTAGAGCCAAGATGGTGGAGTAGAAATAGGACTTCCCCATGGCTCTGGCTTCCACCTCCTCCAATACATATAAAAAATGACTCTAAACAAATTTTAGAGCTACAGAACCCATAAAGTGACAGAGGGAAACATCTCCTGCTGAAGGCATCCTGGCAGGCCGACAGGAAGGAGCAATTGCACCCAGCTGGGAGCTGAGCCCATCCTGCGTGAACCATGCAATTTTGGCCCCAGGGCAGCCCGGACCAGCAGTGGCTAGAGTAGACTTCAGGAGAGTGAAGCAACCAGCAGCTGTGGTGGTTTCTAGACTTCTCAACCCATAAATGCCAAAGATAAAGTAAAAGGCCAGTGTGGAACTCTGTTGGAAAAAGGATGTATGGAAGAGCACAGTCTGGCTCCTGCTCTGGGGATGGGAAGCAGCTGGAGGAGCAGTGGCTGCATGCATGGCCACCTCAGGAGCTCCTGGCCTGCAGATTGTAGAGGGACCAAGGGACCATTAAGAGGATAATTGCTCTTGCTTTAACCTGTTTGGATCTGGAGCATGGTCTTGGGTGGAGGTCTTGGGCTGTGTGGCTGGGTGCCAGAGCCTGTGGGGGCTGCAGAGAGGGTGCCCTCCTAATTGCTCTGGTTGCTGTGAAAACCCCAGCAATTTGGGACAAAGCTCTCTTCATTCTGAAAGCAGAGTTCTGCTGTGGCAAAGAGTTCAGAAGTCAAGTAATTGACTGGCAACATGAGCTAGCAGAAAGAATGCAATCCTACCATAGATTCCTTTTTCAGGGACAAAAAGGATCAAAGCATGGAATGGGAAGAAGACAACGAAGTCAGAACTCCGGCATCAAAAGCTCCCAAGAAAAATATGAATTGGTTACAGGCCATGGAGGAGCTCAAGAAGGATTTTGAAAACTAAGTAAGAGAAGTGGAGGAAAAATTGGGAAGAGAAATGAAAATTATGCAAGAAAATCATGAAAAGAGAGTGAACAACCTGACTAAAGAAAATAACACCTTAAAAAATAGACTAACTCAAATGGCAAAAGAGGCTCAAAAAGGCAATGAGGAGAAGAATGCCTTAAAAAGCTGATTTGCCAGATAGAAAAGGAATTTCAAAAACTCACTGAAGAGAATAATTCCTTCAAAATTAGATTGGAGCAAATGGAAGCTAGGGACTTTAGGAGAAATCCAGATACTATAAAACAGACCCAAACAAATGAAAAATGTAGAAGGCAATGTGAAATATCTCATTGGAAAAACCACTGACCTGGAAAATAGATCCAGGAGAGAGAATTTAAAAATTATTGGACTACCTGAAAGCCATGATCAAAAAAGAGCCTAGACACCATCTTTCAAGAAATTATCAAGATATTCTAGAACGAGAGGGCAAAATAGAAATGGAAAGAATTCACTGATCACCTCTTGAAAAAGATCCCAAAAAGAAAACTCCTAGGAATATTATAGCCAAATCCCAGAGTTCCCAGATCAAGGAGAAAGTACTGCAAGCAGTCAGGAAGAAACAATTTGGGTATTGTGGAAACACAATCAGGATAACATAAGACCAAACAGCTGCTACACTAAGGGATTGAAGGGCTTGGAATATGATATTCCAGAGGTCAAAGAAGCTAGGGTTAACACCAAGAATCACCTACCAAGCAAAACTGAGTATAATGTGTGGGGTGGCTAGTTGATGCAGTGAATAGAGCACCGGCCCTGGAGTCAGGAGGACTTGAGTTCAAATCCGGCCTCAAACACTTAACACAAAAACTAGCTGTGTGACCCTGGGCAAGTCAATTAACCCCAATTGCCCTCCAAAAAAGGCACCCCCCCCCAACTGAATATAATGCTTCAAGGGAAAATATGGTCATTCAGCGAAATAGAGGATTTTCAAGCATTCTTGATGAAAAAACTAGACCTGAACAGAACATTTGACTTTCAAATACAAGAAGCATGAGAAGGTAAACAGGGAAAAGAAATATAAGAAACTTATTAAAGTTGAACTATTTACATTCCTACTTAGAAAAATGATAATTGCAACTCATAAGACTTTTCTCAGTATGAGGACAGTTGAAGGGAATATCTGTGTATATTTATGTATACATACATATATATATATATATATATATATATATATATATATGCATAGACAGAGGGCACAGGACAAGTTGAATATGAAGGGATGATTTCTAAAAAAATAAAATTAAGATGTGAGAGGAATATTTTGGGATAAGGAGAAAGGGAGAGATAGATTAGCGTAAATTATCTCATATAAAAGCGGCAAGAGAAAACTGTTACAATGGAGGGGAAGAGCAGGAAGATGAAAGGGAATGGGTTAGCCTTACTCTAATTGAATTTGACTTAAGGAGGGAATAACATACACACTCAATTGGGTATCTTACCCTACAGGAAATAAGAGGGGAAGGGGATAAGAGGGAGGATGATAGAAGGGAGGGTAGATTAGAGGAGAATGGGTAGTTAGAAGCAAACACTTTTGAAAAGGGACAGGGTCCAAGGAGAAAATAGAAAAAGTGAGGGGCAGGATAGGATGGAGGGAAATATAGTTAGTCTTTCACAATATACCTGCTATGGAAATGTTTTGTGTAACTACACATGTACAACCTATATTGAATTGCTTATCTTCCTAGTGGGGGTGGGTGAAGAGGAAAGAAGGGAAAAAAATCTGGAACTCAAAGTTTTAAAAACAAATGTGTATATAAAAAAAAGAAAATACTCTCTCTGTACATAACTCTTCTAGTGTTTATTGGATTGGATTTTTCTATGCAGATAGTTTATCTTGTAATCTGTACCATTAATAAAGGGACTGTGGTGACCTGGAGATCTTGGCTGGAAAAAAAAAAAAGAAAAGGAAAAAAACAAAAAAGAGAAAATAATATTCTTTGATCTGCATTCAGACTCCATAATTCTTTCTCTGAATGTGAATAGCATTTTCCATCATGAATCTTTTGCAGTTATCTTAGGTCATTGCGTGACTTGAGAAGGACTATGTTTACCAAAGTTGGTCATTGAATAATGTTGCTATTACTAGGTACAATCTTCTCGTTCTGCTCACTCACTTAATTTATGTAAGTCTTTCCAGGTTTTTCTGAAATCAGCCTGCTCTTCATTTCTTATGGAATAATAGTATTCCATTTACATTCATAAACCACAACTAGTTCAGCCATTTCCCAATTATAGGCATCCCCTCAATTTCTAGCTCTTTACCATCACAAAAAGAGCTGTTATAAATATTTTTGAACATGTGAGTCATTTTTCCTTTTTTATGATCTCTTTGGGATACAGACCTAGTAATGGTATTGCAGGATTAATCCCTTTGGGCATAGTTCCAAATCTCTCTCCAGAATGGTTGGATCACTTCATAATTCCACCAATAATGCATTAGTATTTCAGTTTTTCCATATCTTTTCTAACATCAGTCATTTTCCTGTTTTGTCAGTGTTAGCCAATCTGAAAGGTGTGATGTGGTACCTCAGAGTTGTTTTGATTTGTATCTAATCAATAGTGATTTTTAGTGTTTTTTTATATGACTGTAGATTTTAATTTCTTCTTCTGAAAACTGCCTGTTCATATCCTTTGACCGTTTATCAATTGATTTTCAAAAGAAAAAATGAAACTATTGACAGCTATCTGAAAAAATGCTCCAAGTAGTAGTGTAAATTAAATTAATGTTGAATCACACTCCAAGAAAATTGTTGAAGATTATAAGAGAAAAAAAGCCAGGCAATATCTGGGGAAGCTGTAGGAAGACAGACAGACACACTAGTAGTGTTCTATGAATTGGAACTATGCTTGAAGAGTGATTAATCATTCATAGTCTTTGATAGTCCAGGAGAAAGAAGGTAGATATGGTAGTCACTGCACCTGTTTTATTTAGTTTGGGCAGGTTTACCTTTAAGGGGTTAAAGGAAGCTGTTCTTGGTATCATCATTGGTTTGGCTTCTTTGTTGCCTGAAGCATAAAAGTCCTGTGTTGTGCAGAGTTGATGTTAGAGATCTTAGCTGGATTCTCATTGCTCAGTGGGAACTTTTTGTTATTAGTAAAGTATTTATGTTATATTTTATAGTCTACTAGAGTCATTTCATTCTAACCCTGAGCTTGGACTGGCCTGAGTTAGGCTTGACCCAGAAAAGTGGGTGTCAAATAAGACAAAAATGTTGTTTGAGAAGTAGAGGAAAACCAGAAGCATAGTATAGTACAGTGGCTCTCAAATTTTTTTATTTTTTTGCTCACAGAATGTTACTTATTCTTTTCACTGAGGACCTATGGCATCTTATGGTGTAGGTTCAGGAGAATTGTATTTTTACATATGATTGTTTGCATGTGGAAGTTTCATATAATTTCTAGGAGACTTGAGTCTTCAGGTTTTTTTTTTTGGAGGGCAGTTGGGGTTAAGTGACTTGCCCAAGGTCACACAGCTAGTTTTTGTGTTAAGTGTCTGAGGCTGCGTTTGAACTTAGGCCCCCCTGAATCCAGGGTTGGTGCTCTATTCACTATGCCACCTAGCCGCCCTGAATCTTCAGTTTCATATTGTTTCTGGAACACTTAATGATTGCTCATGGCATACTATAGCATACCTTTTGAGAACCACTGCTGTAGTGGTAGAGGTTATTGCCTTCTTTCAACATGCACCTTTCTATTTGGAGGGAGCAAAACACCTCTTTAGTTGGGAGTCTGTAAATTTTGCTTTGTCGGGGCGGGGGGAGTGACAGAGAAATGAGAAATTGTTTCTTGGTGGACTGAATGCACTTCTTTTGTATAACACTCACCATCTGCAAAACAAAACATAGAAATGACATCTGGTGGTCGCTCCGTTGTATTAACACTGTACTCCTATACAATAGTTGCTCCTAGGCAACCATTGACACTATGCTGCTGCCCAGGGTCCTGATTATAATTGTTGGTTTTATGAAAGCAACTTACTCATTGTGGCTGAAAGTGTTGGGCTGGGTTGATGGAATAGGCCTTCATTTTTCCAGATGGTTTTTACTTTGTACTGTATGGTTTCTGAGGTCCCTTTCTTCTCTTGATCTGTGGCCTTATGATTCACAGATTCAGTATAACTAATCATCAGAAGCTCTTTAGTGTAGTATGGAAAGAACCCTGGATAGACTTGGAGTCAAAAGTACTGAGTTGAAAGACTAGTTTTGCTGCATACTAGCTATGTGACTTTGCACACAGTGGACATTTAATAAATGTTGAATTGGGTTGACTTTGGGCAAGTCCCTTTACTTTCATACTCATTTTACTCATCTGTAAAATGGGAAAGTAATTATAACTTTCATTTGTATAAGTTCTTTAAGGTTTTTGCAAAGCATTTTATATAGGTTGTTTCAGTTGATCTGTATAATAATCCTGTGAGGTAGGTGCTACTATTTTCTCAATTTTACAAAGACATTAAGAGTGAAGTGACTTGGCTAGAGGGTCACACAGCTAATAAGTATCTGAAGCAGAAGTCAGCCGAGGTCTTCCTGACTCTAAGCTCAGTGTTCCATCTGCTACTTCTTTTCCCTTTAAGGTTTACAAAAAGCATTTCATTTCAGCCTCATGACAGTTTGGTGAGATAGGTGCTTTTTAAGGATGAGGAAACGGACTCAGAGAGGTTAACTGACTTATGGTCATGGTTATAACATGTAGAATTAGGGTTTGAACTCAGGTGACTCATTGCCTATCCACCATGTCACATTTTGCTGCAGCTAGCTTACAGGGATTTGAGAATCCAATCAGTTAATGGATATGAAACATTTTGTAAATAGAATGCTATATACACATGAAGTTTATTCCCAACAAATTCATTTCCCTGTCCCTCCACTCTTGGGCTCTTCCTATCTGGGCATTTGGACATTGCACAACATGGCAGGTGATTGTGTGAAAGAATCAATCATTAATTTCAAGTGAATACCTGAAAAATAACAATTTAAACTGCCTCAGAGTTTCTTAGTACTTAATTTGTTTGATTTTATTTGGTATGTCCAAATGGCTCAGAGGTGGGTATTGGTTTGTTTTGTCTTTACAGTGGTTGAAGGGCTCTCTCTATTGGATTTGGGAGTGTCTCCTTATTCTGGAGCAGTTTTTCATGAAGTAAGTATTAATGTTTCTTTTCTTTTCCATGTATTAAAAATATTTTATTGCTGTTCAAACAAATTCTAAGCAATTTAAAACACTGGCTATCTAATAGCAATTTAAAATATCCTTTGAAAAATTATTTAAGAAATAATCCTGTGTTTGAAGTCCTCTTCATATAACAGTTGTGTCACAATTGTGATGGAAGTGATTGCTGTATAAATTGAAGAAACAGACCTTGGCCATGGAAAATATACCCAGAGAGGTTATTTGGAAATATAGAAAGACTTCTGCAAAGTTCCTTTCTTGACAGTATTATTACATTATCTTCCTAGATCTTTATTTCTAGACCCACAGTACAGATATTCTAGGTAAATGGAGAGAGGAATGTTTTTGTACTATTAGGTCTAATTAATGAGTATGGCATGTACTTGAGTTCTCACTTGAGTGAGAAACTTAACTACTACTGTCTGGATAAAGTTACTTAACTTTCTGATCTGTGTAAAATAAGGGTAATTTTTCAAAAACTTGATGTAGCTACTGCAAGGTTATCCCTATTTTACACAGATAGATATACAGGAGATAATAGATATAAAACATTTAGTAACTCTAAAGTATAGGTGTAAGGTGTTAAGATTTTATTATTAATATTCAAATGGTTCTGGGTTTTGCATGTTTGAGTGCTTTTTTCCCTTGATGTAGATTCTAATAACTTATAGTTTTTTTTGGTGTTCTGGAAATTATTTTGTTTTAGTTGTTTCTTTTGATAGTATGAGGTTTGGCTTACACTTTTTTGTTTTTATCTTGTAGACACCGCTAATAATCTATCTTTTCCATTTCCTGATTGACTATGCGGAGTTGGTATTTATGGTAAGTAATCTACTTTAAAAAAAATTAAATTAATTTATTTTTGTTACATTTTAAGTTTCCAATTGTCTTCCTCTCTCCATTCCTCACACTAGAGAAGGCCACCATTTGACACAAATTTATAAATAGATGTAGAACCAGACTATTATTTATCAGTTTATCAGTTCTTTTTCTGGAGATGGATAGCGTCTTCCTTCATAGGTCCTTTCTAGCTCATTTAAGTATTTGTAAGACTCACAATAACTTGGTCTTTCACAGTTGTTCTTTGAACAATATTGCTGTTACTGTATACAACATTCTCCTGGTTCTTTTAATTTCTCTTTTCCTTATTTTATTCAAGCTTTTCCACGTTTCCATGTTAGACTCTACAATGGCTTTTCTGTAAAAGTAAATAACTTATAAATAAGAGATAGAGAGCATTGTGAAACATATAATGGATAATTTCAGTCACATTAAATTAAAAAGTTGTTGTATAAATAAAATCGGCTAACTCATCATTTCTTATAGCATAGTAGTATTTCATCACAATTACATACCACAACTTGTTAGCCATTTCCCAATTGATGGTCTTCCCCTTGATTTCCAGTTCTTTGCCATGACAAAGTGAGCTACTAAAAATATTTTAGAACATATAGGTTCTTTTTCTTATTCCCTGATCACCTTGAGAAACCTAATAGTGGTGTTTCTGTGTCAAAGGGTATACACAGTTTTATTCCAGATTGCTCCCTAAAATGGCTGGATTAGTTCATGATTCCAATAATATGTTAATGTCCTAATTTTTCCCCATTCCCTCCAACATTTGTCATGTTACCCTTCTATCATTTTAGTCAACTTCATAGGTATGAGATATCTCAGTTGTTTTAATTTGCATTTCTCTAATCAATAATAATTTATAGAATTTTTTTCATATGACTACATATGGTTTTGACTTTTTCATCAAAAAAAACCTGTTCATATCCTTTGACCATATATCAATCACGGAATAACTCATTTCTTATAAATTTGACAGAGTTCTCCGTATATTTGAGATATGAAACATTTATCTGAAAAACTAAATTTTTTCCCCAATTTTCTGCTTTTTTTTCTAATCTTGGCTACATTGGTTTTATTTGTACAACTACTTTTTAATTTAATGTAATTGAAATTATCTATTATATGTTTCACAATGCTCTCTATCTCTTATTTATAAGTTATCTACTTTTAAAGAAAAGCCATTATGGGGCAGCCAGGTAGTGCAGTGAGTAAGAGCGCTGGCTCCGGAGTCGGGAGACCCGGGATCGGTTCCAGCCTCAGATACTTAACACCCACACAAAATAACTGGCCATGTAATCTTGAGCAAGTTACTTAACCTCAATTGCTTTAAAAAAAAAAAAAAGAAAAGCCATTGTTATAATGTTTGTAGAGTCTATCAGAACTTGTCTTGATTCTTATAATCATGTAGCCTCAGATTCTGATACATGTTAATTCTTAGAACTGTTATAGTGTCATAGAAGTAAGGAATATTTTCTAAAATCTCTGGCTAAATAGATGGGAAGGAGTGTGGTGGGGTGAAAAGGGCACTTGGTGTTCAGAGTCCTTCCTGTGATGGTAATTAATTCATATGACCTTGAAAATGCTACGTAACTGTCCCTTAATAAATACCTACCACAGGGTGGTTGTACATAGATTAAATGAGATAGGGGTGACTAGGTGGTGCAGTGAACAGAGCACCGGCCCTGGAGTCAGGAGGAGCTGAGTTCAAATCTGGCCACAGATACTTAACACTTACTAGCCATGTGACCTTGGGCAAGTCACTTAACCCCAATTGCCCTGCCTTCCCCCTCTAAAAAGCCGGAAAAAAAGATTAAATGAGATAATTAATGTACATAAAAGTCCTTTATAAGCAGTAAAATGCTATATAGACATTGGAATATTTTAGAGGAAATAAATTCTTTCTCCATTTCATCTTCCTTTCCTGTTCTTCAGAGTGGAGCATAAAGATGAATTAAGACAGTCTGTACCATCATGGGACTTTTAGTCTTTTAGGAGGAGGATAAGACATGTGCACAGATAGATATAAGGCAAATTAGAACATGACAAGTTCATAAAAGGAATAGAAGATGCTATGAAATTAGATGGGTGAGCATTTGTAGATGGGCGAATAAGGAAAAATTCTTTATAGAGGTGTCATTTCCTCATGTTTGTCACTTAATCTTCAAAAAATATTACATATATTAAACAAAAGTTCAATATGTGCTTAATATGTATGATATGCTGTGCTTTACAATCACAAAGTTCATTATATATATATTGATCTTCTGACTATTTATAGATGAGGAAACTATAGATCCTCCAGAAATTAAGCAGTATGGTCAAGATTAAGAACCTGTGGCAAAGCCAGGGCCTAAACCTAGACCATCTGATTTAAGACTTTTATGATGACCTCTTTTTACTTACTTGCGTGACTTTGGCCTTGTCACTTAAACTCTCTGGGCTATAGTTTCTTCATCTATAAAATGAAGGGTTGAACTAAGTGATTAGGGATTCTTAACCTGGGGTATGAACAAAAAAAATTGATAACTATTTCAGTATAATTGATTTCCTTTATAATCCTATGTATTTTATTTTTTACATTTAAAAACACTTGGCAGGGGGTGGGGGGGGGGAGAGGAAATGGAGCCAGGATGGAAGAGAAAAGATAGAAAAGAACCTAAGCTCTCCCAAATTCCCCTCCAAACAGCTTTAAATAATGCTCAAAACAAATTCTGGAGCAGCAGAACCCACAAAAGTGGGTTCCAGATCAAGACAACTCAGAAGGCTGGAAGAAAAGGTTTGTTACATGGCATGAGAGTAGAGTGCAGTGCAACACAGGCTGCATTCCAGCAAACCAGCAGTAGGCCATGGGAGTGACTAAATCAACATGGAAGCTGAAGCTTCTATAGCCCTTAGATCATAGAAGGTAAGGGGTTGGACACCTGGTCAGAAGATGATTACAGGGTCCCCTTGCTGGCAGTGCAGGACTATTGCATTGCCTATACTTGAATCTGGGTCACAGTCCTGAGCCACAGTCCCAGGGCAAGGAGAAGCACTAGCATCCCAGAGCTGGTGGCCTCAGGGGTGTGAGGATCCTGGTCATAGTTCCATTATGGAAGAGAATGCTTGTGGACATTCACCAATCAGAGCACAGGCTAGGAGAGAAGTAACCATACCTCTTCTTAGATCATATCACTTTGGAAACTTTACAGACCCCCAGAACTAGCTCTGAAAACAACTGAACAAAAAACCCATTTAAGAACCAACAACTTACAGATCCCCCCCACTCCTCTAAAACTAGCTCAGAAAACAGCTGCACAAAAAAACCTGAATCTTGGGATAGTGCCCCCTCTACGCCAGAAACAGAAACTAACTTTAATATATAAAGTTAAAAGTCAAGAAATAGGCTGGAAAAATGAGCAAGCAAAAAAAAAGAAAGAATCTGACCTTAGAAAATTATTGTTGTGAGAGGGAAGATCAAAACACAAATTCAGGAGACAGCAAAGTCAAAATTGCTATATACAAAGCCTCCAAGAAAAATATGAATTGATTTCAGGCCATGGAAGAGCTCAAAAAGGATTTTACAAATCAAGTAATAGAGATAGAGAAAAAATTGGGAAGAGAAATGAGGGTGGTGAAAAAAAATCATGAAAAAAGATTCAGTAGCTTGATAGAGGAGGCGCACAAAAAAGTATTGAAGAAAATAACATCCTTTAAAGACAGAATTAGCCAAATGGAAAAAGATTTACAAAAATTCACTGAAAAAAAGAACTCCTTAAAATGTAGAACTGGCTAAATCAAAGAGGAGGTTCAAAAACTCACTAAAGAAAGTAATTACTTATTGATTGGGAAAATGAGATGTCTGAAGAGTTCTCACAAGTTTGTTGATACAATACTCTCTATAATTTATAGAAAATAAGATGTGCCCCCCAAGGAAGCATTCTTCTGTTAGTAAAATAGTTTGCTGAAATGTAAGCTAAATGCAGTGCAAAATTGAATTCATGGCATTGGGTGATGTCAGTTTTCTAAGTAATCATCTTTTAAAAATATCTCCTTGATAACAAGCCCGTTGAGCTTGTCAATTTTCCCAATACCTGTCACCAAGAATAGGGTAGCCTGGCATACATTTTTATATTTGCTGCCAAAATTCACAAGCTTATACATATTGAATCATGCTGAAATTGCAACGAAATGACCAGTTGTATATTGTAGTTGGTTTAATGTAAACTGTAAAAAAAATTTCAGTGTATTTTTGGTTGTTGCTCTTACCTGTCTGAAAAAGTGTATATTAAAGAGTTATGTTGTATGGATTATTTATTTGTAATTGAACAAATTTCAAGAATAAAGAAATGTAGAATATGTTGCTCAAACTAAAAAAAAAGAAATTCCTTAAAAATTAGAATTGTGCAAGTGGAAGCTAATCACCCCATGAGACATCATAATACGATAAAACAAAATCAAAAGAATTTTAAAAAATAGAAGAAAATATGAAATACCTCATTGGAAGAACAACTGACCAGGAAAATAAGTGGAGGAGAGATAATTTAAGAATTATTGGACTCCCTGAAAGCCATAACCAAAAGAAAGAGCCTAGATATCATCTTCAAGAAATTATCAAGGGACGGCTAGGTGGCGCAGTGAGTAAAGCTCTGGCCCTGGAGTCACGAGGACCTGGGTTTGGTTCCGGCCTCAGACACTTAACACCCACACAAAAAAAACTAGCCATGTAACCTTGGGCAAGTTACTTAACCCCAATTGCCCTCCAGAAGTCCAAAAAAAAAAAAAGAAATATCAAGGAAAACTACCCTGATATTCTAGAGCCAGAGGGTAAAATAGAAATTGAAAAAAATCCACTGATCACCACTTCCTGAAAGAGATCCCAAAATGAAAACTTCCAGGGATATTATAGCCAAATTCCAGACCTCCCAGGTCAAGGAGAAAATTTTGCAAGCAGACAGAAAGAAACAGTTCAAATATCATGGAGCTACAGTTGGGATAAAACAGAATTTATCTGCTTCTTCATTAAAGGATTGGAGGACTTGGAACATTATATTTTGGAAGGCAAAAGAAGTTAGGATTCCAACCAAAAATCATCTACCCTGCAAAACTGAGTATAATCCTTCAGGGGGATTATAAGGGAGAAAAAGGATACTCAATGAGAGATAGAGGACTTTCAAGCATTCCTGATGAAAAGTCCAGATGAAAATCTAATAGTTAAATACAAGATTCAAGAGAAGTGTAAATAGGAAAGAGAAACCATAAGGGATTTAATAAGATTAAACTGTTTATATTCCTAGATGGGGAGCTGATACTTGTAACTCCTAAGAACTTTCTCATTATGGCAGTTAGAAGGAATATACATAGATAGAGGGCATGGGTATGAATTGAATATGATGAGATGATATCAAAAAAAATTAAGGGGTGAGAAAGAGGAATGTACTGGGAGAAGGGGAAAGGGAGAGGTGGAATAGGGTAAATTATCTTACATAAAAGAGGCACAAAAGGGGGAAGCTAGATGGTGCAGGGAATAGAGCACTGGCCCTGGAGTCAGGAGGACCTGAGTTCAGATCCCGCCTCAGACACTTAACACAAAAAACTAGCCATGTGACCTTGGGCAAGTCACTTAACCCCAATTGCCCTACCTTTCCCCCTCCAAAAAGCAAAAAAAAAAAGATAAAAAAGAGGCACAAAAGAGCTTTTATATTGGAAGGGAATTTGGGAAAGGTGAGGGGGAGCATTTGAACCTTACTGTCACTGGAATTGGTCAAAGAGGCAATAACATTTATACTCAATTGGATATAGAAATCTATCTTACTCTACAGGAAAGTAGGAAGGGAAGGGCATAAGAGAAAGGGAAGGGCTGATAGAAGGGAGGGAAGATTGGGGGAGTCAAAAGCAAAACAGTTGAGGGTGGACAAGGTGAAAGGAGAGAGAGAGTAGGATAAACAGGAAAAAAATGGGATAGAGGGAAATAAATAGTAATCATAACTGTGAAAAAAATGTTTATGGCTAATTTCTTTGATAAAGGCCTAATTTCTCAATTATGTAGAGAGTCAAATTTATAAAAAAATAAGAGCCATTCCCCAACTGGTAAATTATCAAAGGATGCGAACAGGCAGTTTTCAAAGGAAGTAAAGTTATGTATAGTCATAAGAAAAAAATGCTGTAAATCACTATTGATTAGAGAAATGTAAATTAAAACTACTCTGAGGTACCACCCCACACATATCAAATTGGCTAATAGGACAGAAAAGGAAAATGACAAATGTTGGCAGTAATGTGGGAAAGTTGAGACACTAATGCACTGTTGGTGGAGTTGTGAATTGATTCAGCCATTCTGGAGAATAGTTTGGAACTATGCCCAAAATGTGATAAAACTGTGCATACCCTTTGATCCAGAAATATCACCACTAGTTCTGTACCCCAAAGAAATCAAAGGAAAAGCACCTATATGTACAAATATATTTATCACAGCTCTTTTTCTGTTGGCGAAGTCATAGAAATTGAGGGGATGCCCATCAATTGGGAATGATTGAACAAGTTGTACTATATGATTGTGATGGAATACTGTTGTGCTCTAAGAAATGACAAGCAGGATTCTCTAACCTGAAAAGACTTATATGAACTGATGCAAAGTGAAATGAGCAGAACCAAGAGAACTTTGTACAAAATAACAGCAATATTGTATGATGATCAGCCATGAATGATTGTAATGCAGTGTAATTATCTAAGACAATTCTGAAAGATTTATGATGAAAAAATGCTATCTACCTCCAGAGAAAGAACTGATGGATCTGAATGCAGATTGAAGCTTAATTTTTTTTAAAAAACTTTCTTTTGGTTTTTTTTGTCTGTTTTCTTTTGTAATGTGACTAATAAGGAAATAAGTTTTGCATGATTGCCCATATATAACCTATATCAAATTACTTGCCTTCCTAACAGTGGGTTGGAGGGAAGGAGAGAATTTTGAACTCAAAATTAAAAAAAAAAATCTAAAAATTGTTTTTACATGTAATTGGGGGGAAAAGAAAATGCTAAATGTATGTATATATATTTTTTAAAAAAGCATTTTTCTGAGAAGGGATCCATAAGCTTTCCAGGTTGCCAGAGGGTTCCATGACTTAAAAAAAAAAAAAGGTTCAGATCCTCTGAACAAATGGAGGGACTTTGTGGTCCCTTCCAGGTCTAATCTAGGATACTGTGAAGTCCAGTGCTTTCTCCTTTACTCTATAATGCCTCTAAATATTATCTGTATCGAAATATTACTATCAGAATGTTGATAGCAGCATTGTTAACAGTGTCCTTATCAGTACTGTTACTAATATGTGATCTGAATTGTGGATTGTATTAGCATTTGTTCTTCAGAAGTTGGAGAGACAATCTTTTCTGGTGTTTCTGTAACATTTCTTGCTAGTGATTTGCCTTCACTAGATTGGTTTTTAAAATGGATAGAACTATGTAAGATGAAATGTATTTTATTGCTGGACTTTTAGAGCTTTTGGAGGTTTCATCCACTCCCTGTTTAATAAAAGTCCTAGCAGGTTTAACTCTAGTTTTATCTTTTTCCAGCACTCACACTGATTCTTGTTGTACCATTGTGTGATTTTCATTAAATTAACTTTGTGACAGTTCTTCTCAGTTGAGCTATTTCCAACTATACTTATTTTGACTTGGTGTATTACAGGTTCTGATACCTACCACAACCTACTTTGTTTATGCAGAGTAGCAAGTTTTTATTCAGTAGTTTTCCTTTTTAGAGTTGTTTGCTTTTAAAAGTATGTAATCCAAGTATGATTTTAGTTGGTGATTGGTTTCACTGGTAAAACTTTTAGTGTAATTAACACCTGAGTACTCCATGGAGGAATATCTGAAACAAGTAGTCATTCTAGTCTCTGCTTGAGCACCTCCAGCAATAAGGTACTTATTATCTAGTGAAACAGCTTCATTCCATTATGAGAGAACTCAGGTTAAGTAAGTTCTTCCTTATTTCAGACTGTTATTTGCTTCCTTTAGTTTCTGATGTATTGTTCCTCATTTTGGTTTCTGGAGCCAACCAGAATAAAGCTAATCGCTCTTCTAGGTTATAACTCTTTAGATATTCAGACATTAATTCAGACAATTAACTGTACTAAATTTTCTCTTTCAAGACTTAAACATCCCCAGTTCATTAATCAATTCATGTATAACATGGTTTGAATCCTTCACTGCCCTAGTTACCCTCTTGAACATATTCCATTTTTTTTTAATGTTCCCCTCTAAAATGTTCCCCTAGAACTAAATGCAGATTGTACAGTTGTGGTCTGACTAGATCAACACACCATGAAAATCGGACCTGCTTTCTTCTGCTTACTGCATTTATTAATGTCTCTAGAACTAGAGCATAGTCTAATTGGAAATAGCACCCCGACCTACATCACCTTGCTTTAGGAATCCAGTCTGGAATTATGAGACCAGTTTTGGGTTTATTCTGTGTTCCATATACATATTCTATATACTTTTGCTAGTCACAGGAAAAAAAGGGTTGAAAGATGTCTAAAAAACAGTTTGGTTCAACAACTATTTGTAAAGTGCTGACAGTGTAAGATAAATATTAGATTAGGAATATAAAGACAAAAATAAAAATAATCCCTATCCTTACGGCATTTATATTTAAAAAAGAACCGTTGTTGACCTTAATGTTGGTAAGCTCATGTATTCAGGGTACTTGGTTCACTTGACTTACTTGCTCATTTTGGGGATGTGCATCTGAGCCAGTGGGTACTTAGGAGGTTCATTTTGGTTTAGATTCTGCTAAGAGATTTAATTTGAAAAGCACTTTGTGGAGACCCTAGATTTGCAGATCTCTCTTAGGGATTCGAAATGGCTTAGAGGCAGGATTGAGCTGGATCCAGAACGTTCTTTTTTTGCCTAGTATTATGTGAAAAGGAATTATCTATTGGCTTCTGTGAATTGATTTTTGGGGCTCAGGTGAGAGGGAGACAATAGTTCTACATGGTTTTGTGAATTTTTTGCTCAAGGTAGCAACATGACCATGTGAAAAGAGTTGTATCCCTCTAGCCTTAGACCTTTCTTACTCTCCTTCTGACTTGGTCCCTTTTTGTAATCTTCTTCTTACTTTCTTTTTTTTCTTTTTTAGTTTACATCACTCATTTCCACAAGATTTTGAGTTACAAATTTTCTCCCCATTTTTCCTCTACCCACCACTCCAAAACAGCGATCCCACTGAATATCCCCTACCCCAATCTGCTCTCTCCCATATCTTCCCCCAAAACCCTTCTGACTTTCCAGTAGGGCATGGTGGATCTCTGTGCCCCAGTGCCTGCATATCTTATTTCCCAGTTACATGTAAAATAATAATAATAATAATATATTTTTTAAACATTTGATTTTAAACTTTTGAATTCCAGATTCTTTCCCTTCCTCCCTCATCACCTACCCTTACTGGTCAGATAAGCAATTAAATATAGGTTGTACATGTGTAGCTATGCAAAACATTTCCATAGTGGATATATTGTGAAAGACTGACTATATTTCCCTCCATCCCATCCAACCCCCACTTGTTCTGTTCTCTACTTTGATCCTATCCATTTTCTTTCTTTCTTTTTTTTTTTTTTTAAGCAATTGGGGTTAAGTAACTTGCCCAAGGTTACACGACCAGTTTTTTTGTGTGGGTGTTAAGTGTCTGAGGCCAGAACTGATCCCAGGTCTTCCCAACTCTGGGGCCGGAGCTCTACTCATTGTGCCACCTAGCTGCCCCATCCTGTCCCTTTTCAAAAGTGGGTGCTTCCAACTGCCCTCCCCACCAGCCTGCCCTCCCTTCCATCATCCCCCCTCTTATCCCCTCCCCCCCTACTCTCCTGTAGGGTGAGATACCCTATTTAGTGTGTATGTCATTCCTTCCCTAAGCCAAATTCATTGAGAATAAGGTTGACTCATTCCCTTTTGCCTTCCTGTTCTTCCCCTCCATTGTAACAGTTTGCCTCTTTTATATGAGATAATTTACCCCATTCTGTCTCTCCCCATCTCCTCTAATTATATTCTTCTCTTACCTCTTAATTTCACCTTTTAAGTATCATCCCTTCCTATTCAATTGCTCCTGTGCCCTTTGTCTATGTATACCTGTACACATATATACACATATTCACATATGTATTCATATGCCCATATACCCTCCTATATAGACATATATGTGTATGTATACATTTCTATTCCCTTCAACTTTTCTCATACTGAGAAAAGTTTTATAGGTTGCAATTATTGTTTTTCCATGTAGGAATGTAAGTAGTTCAACTTTGATAAGTTCCTTATGATTTCTTTTCCCTGTTTACCTTCTCATGCTTCTCTTGCTTCTTGTATATGAATGTCAGATTTTCTATTCAGCTCTGGTATTTTCTTCTTACTTTCTATAGGTAACTGATGCACTTACTGCAATTGCACTGTATTATGCAATCCAGGACTACAACAAGGTGGTGGTAAGTAGTCAGTAGCTGAGTTGTTCGTTTTGGAATTTTATCATCTGTATTTTTTTATGTTTCTGTAAAAGGGATATATGTTCAAGGAATCTTCTAGCATCAAAATCATAGCAAATGAGAGTGAAGGTGCTTGTCAGACCTTACTGATAGCTGCAGTATAGTCAGCTGTAATCTGTGTAGCCTGTTAATAAACTTTATTAGTATCACACTCTTCCATAAGTTAAGACTTGAATGAACTGGGCTGTACTATTGCTATTAATAGAAAGTCCTAAAACTCTTCCTTTCTTTTTGACCACTACTTTTACCTTTCAAGGAAGAATAAATGATAGCTGTAATTTGTTCATTCAGTAGTTTCAACAAATATTTATTTAATGCCTATCTCTTTTCAAAGAACTGTGCTAGTGTTGGAGATAGAAAGATGAGTGAAGACATGGTCCCTGCTCTCATGGAGCTTCTAATAGAGTTAGAAAGGGGGATCTGACCCAGTGACGAATGACAGTGATAAAAAATAAACTTCTTGTGCATAAGAGAGTGTGTGCAAAGTTCTCTGTGAGGACTGACAAAGGAAAGATTATTTCTATTCAGGGTAGCCATATGGAAGAGATAGTATTGACACTAATTCATTATTGTTGGAATTGTGAAACGATCCAGCCATTTCAGAGAGAACCTGGAATTATGCTCAGTTATTAAACTGCCCATATACACCCTTTGACTCGACAATACTACTACTTGGTCTGTTTCTGAAGGTAACTAGGAAAAAAGGAAAAGAACTATATGTTCTAAAATGCTTATAGCTGCTTTCTTTGTAGTGGTAAGCATTGCAGGGATGCACATTAATTGGGGAATGGCTAAACAAGTTGTGGTATATGTGATGGAATACTACTGTGCATGATGAGCTCAGTGATTTTAGAAAAACATGGAAGGGTTTGAATGAAATAATGAAGAGTAAAATGAGCAGAACCAAGAGAACAGTGAGTACACCTAACAGCAGTATTGTTTTAAGAACGACTTTAAGTGAATAAGTTATTCTTCTGGATGTTATAAATACTCAAATTAACTATAAAGGATGTATGAAGAAAGATGCTATCTGCATCCAGAGAAAGAATTGATAAACAGAAATATGTATAGAATAGTTTTACAAATACACACACACACACACACACACACACACACACACACACACACACACA
>NW_027187393.1:6075933-6324204 GCF_028583685.1 Petaurus breviceps papuanus | reverse complement strand
ACACACACACACACACACACACACACACACACACACACACACACACATATATACACACACATACACACACCTATTTGGGTCCAGTGGTAGCCATCTGGGGGAGGGAAGAAATTTACATGATAATTTAGTTGTATATTTGAAAGGAATAGCAACTTGTACATAGTAGATTTGCAGTTTCATGTGTAATCATTTTTTTTTGTACTGTGTTATGGAAATGCTTGTTTTATTCCATAAATTAAAAACAATTTTTTTAAAAAGGAAGAGGTAGCACTTGAACTGTCTGGCTAAGATGCCTATGATTTCCTCAGATGAAGATGGGGAGAAAAAATTCTAGAAATAGAAAATAGGATTAGCAAAGATAAAGATTCAGGAATGCACAGGATTGTTTGCAGGCAGTTTGCAGTCTAGTTTGGCTAGAATGTAGAGAGTATGGCATCAACATGGAAATGTAGGTTGGTGCCAGATAAGTCTGAACTTTATTCAGTATATAAGTGGTTACCTATTGCCATTGAAAGGTTCTGAGCAGAGAGCTGTTATGATTAAGTCGTGCATAAAGAAGATGGATTGGTATCATGTGACTTGGAAATGAGGAGGCTAAAGTAGGTAGACCAGAGGGCTAATGAAGTAGTACAGATGAGATATAATGAAATCATGGATAGAATGGTTTTTTTGCTCCCCTTTGCAGAGGGAGCAAAAAGAAAAGGATGGATGCAAGATACATAAATATACATATATATACACACATACATAATGTATATACGTATGCATACATAATTTATAATATATAATTTATATATAATATATTATATATAACATATTCATTATCTGTTGAAGAACTGTTGGCCCAAATAAACAGAATATTTGTTGTGATCCATATATACTTATGTATCTCTAGCTTTAGGACAGTTTTCAAATTTTCCTTGCTTCTGAAAAGTCAGACTGAATAATGGCAGCAGTCATGACTGTTCTTAAAAAAGAATTCTGCATGACTGACTGGGAACCACTGAGGGGATTCTGGCAGGGATGAAAGACAGTGACATTCCTTTGGAGCCGCTTGGCTCCATGGAGAGTTCCTCTGATGTTGAGTAATGAGACCCAGGTTAGGAAAGATTTTGCCTTTCTTTGCTTGACTAATATTAGTAAAGAAGAAAGTGTCAGAATCTCAGAGTTGGAAAGGGTAGCAGAGGCCATTTAGTACTGATCAAGAAGCCCTTTCATAATGTCGCTGAAAAAGTCACCTAGTCTCCATTTGAAAAGCTCACGGAATTTCAGAATTGGAAGGGATCACAGTGCCTGTCTGGTATAACAATAAAAAATAAAATACTACAACTTATCTGATAAGTTTTCAAGTGTTGTCTGCTTTAAGACTTCCAGTGTGTGGCAACCCATCATATCCTAAGGCAACTGATTTCGTTGTTGGATAACTGTAATTATTAGGGCATTTTTCCTTACATCAAGCCTAAATTTGCCTCTTTGTACTCTTCCACTTATTATTGCTCTTGGTTTTTCAATCTGTGGTCTAACAGAACAAATTCAGTCCTTTCCCCACATGACAGCTTTGCAGGTGCTTGAAGATATCTATCATTTCCCCTTTCTTCTTCAGGCTCAGCATCCTCAGTTCTTTCACCTGATTATTACATGGCATGGACTCAGTGCCCTTTATCCCCTGGTTGTCAGTCTCTGGACACATGCCTTTGTAACCACCCCTCCTCCCCTGCCATTTTCCAGCGTCCTTTTGTGTGTTGTCTTCCCCCATTAGATCATAAGTTCCTTGAGGACAGGAACTGTCTTTCTTTTTCTTATATTTGTATCCCCAGTGTTTAGCACAATGTCTGGCACATAGTAGGCATTTTTATTAACTTTTACTACTCCTATTACACTTATCCAGCTTATCCTGAAACTCTGCTGAATTCATTGTATCTACTAATTTTCTAATCAAAATAGGTAAATGTCCTGGATAAACTTAAGTCATCTGCAAATGATAGTTACATTTTCCATTTTTATCATCCTGATATCTTTTCCATGTCCTATTAGGCCTTTTACTAGAATTTCCAGTCCTGTGTTAAATAAAAGTGATAAGAGTAAGCATCTTTCTTTTTATTTACAGATTCAAGGCAAGAATGCCCATTCTCACCCATTTGTTCTGCTCCTATGGGCTAAATGGAACAAGTCTCATCTCTCTTCCACATGACATTCCTTCACATTTTTGAAGAAGATCGCTTTTGTGTCTACCTTATGCCTTTTCCTCTCCAGGCTAAAAGTCCCTAGTTAATTCAGTAGATCTCCATGTAATATGGCTCTTAGGCCTTTCACTATGGCAGTTATATTCTCCCTGGACCCCCACCCCCCTTTGTTTTTCCCCAACAATCATTTCTTAATATTAAACCTCACAAAGAACTGTCTGGTAATGAAGTGAATGGAATGAAGGGTCTCGAGTCAGGAATACCTAATTCCAGTCTGGTCTCAGTGACCTCTGTTTCCCTCAACTTCAGTTTTAAATTGGATATAATAATAGCACTTACTTCCCAAAGTTGTTATGAGGATCAAGTGAGGTAATATCTGTAAAGCACTGAGGATAGTACCTTGGTACCTAGTAGGTGCTGTATAAATGATTGCTGTGAAAATTAAAAAGTGATTGCATGTGACTGTATATACAATATTCTGCTCTAGAGTTCCTGCTTTGTTGTCTTTTCTCCCTTTTCTGCCAAATAGAGGGCAGTTATAAATCCAGGAAAGGTTCTTTCTTCCCTTCTTTGGGACCAAGATTAGTAAAATTAATTCAAGTTGACAAGAATTTATTAATTGCCTTCTATATGTCAGGCACTGTGCTAAGTGCTGGTTATAAAAAGAAAGGCAAACAAAACAAAACAACCCCCTTTCCCATAAATCCCAGTTCCTGCTCTCAAGGAACTCATAGTCTAATAGAGGAGACAACATACAAACACTACGTACAAACAAGATATATAGGCAGTTGGAGATGCGAGTCTGGAGGTTAAGAGAGAGGTCAAGTCTAGAAGATCTGAGAATCATCAGCATAGAGATGATAATTGAATCCATAGGAGTCCTGTTCTTTTTTAGTATTGCTTTTGTCTATCTTTTTTTTTTATTTTGTTTTTTGCTTTTTGGAAGGGGGAAGGTAGGACAATTGGGGTTAAGTGACTTGCCCAAGGTCACACGGTGTGTGTGTGTGTGTGTGTGTGTGTGTGTGTGTGTGTGTGTGTGTGTGTGTGTGTTAAGTGTCTGAGGCCAGGTCCTCCTGACTCCAGGGCCTCCTGACTCCAGGGCTGGTGCTCTATTCACTGCTCCATCTAGCTGCCTCGCTTTTTTTGATCTTACTGTAGTTATCATGTAGTTCTAGTTCTGTTTATTTTTCACAGCATCAGGATGTATGGGATGTTCAGGGAGGACTGGTACCTCTGGTGTCAGTGCTTCTAAGCCCTTTTCAGGGCTGTTCATCCACCTTTGGCATCTGACCCAGCTCTCACCTGTGGCTCCAAGAAACTGTAACATGCACAGCAGCCACATCTCTGTAAAATTGTCTTGGCAGATGGGCTAAACCAGGTTGAGAGTAACTAATGGCCCTCCACCTGTCAGTGAGTTAGGGGAGTGTCTATCCCAAGCATGTGAAGACCTCTCCTGTGGAATAGGCAGATATGAATGTTATGTTTCCATGGGCCATGAAGGCAGTGGATGCAGGTGCTGTGGAGTGCTTAGAGCTTGGTCAGATGCCAAAGTCACCAAGGTCTTCCCTGCATCCACAGCCATTGCCAGTTATCTTGACTTTTGTCTTGCTGCTGGGATTTGGTGACTCTGGAAGAGAGAGTGGGGCTGATGACTTCACACAACTCTGCTTTATTTAAATCCAATTTACCTGTGAGTCAAAAGGCTTACTTTTAACATTTTCCTATTTTATTATTTTGCTAATCAACTATTTTACTATTTTATTATTATTTTATTGTTATTATTGCACTATATTACTATTTTACCTACCTCACAGTCTTGTGGCAAAAGACTAATGACAGAGCAAGAGGTGTGGCTACCCTGGGAGCTGTATACACCCCTGCACCCAGGCAGCCCAGGCCATAGGATTGTCTTCTCACTGGACTGAAGCAGCAGTGGGATGTGGCTGCCCCCTGGGTATCTGAACAACCTTCTTAAGGATTGTCCTGATTGCACCTGATGTAAGGAAGGGACTAGAAAAGGTGCTCGAAAAATTGTATGCTTCACCTAACCTTGGCCTGCTTATTGTGGCAGTTGGGAATCCTACCCTTTGGACAAAACACAAGAACATGTACAAAAATTTTTGTGAAGATGATTCTGTTCACTGTTGGTATGTGACTGTGCACATGCTTATGGACAATAAGAAATCCAGTAGATCTGAAAGACAGAAAGCTCATGTAGCAAGAGAAGACAGCAGATAACAATGGACTTTGAGTCAGGAAATTTGGGCTTAGGTCTCAGCTTGGGCACTTGATAACTGTGTAACCTTGGACAAGTTGATTAGTTTTTCTGAACCTCAGTTTTCTCTGTAAAATGAAGATGATCATTTTTTAAGTTACCTGTCTTACACAGGTGTTGTTAGAAAAGCTCTTTGCACATCATGAAGTGCTACAAAAATATGAGTTATGAATAGACTGGGAAAAAAATCTTAGCATGTTATCTATGATAAGGTTTGATATCCAAAATATGTAGAAAATTGATACAAGAGTCATTCCCCAATAGATATTTATGAATAATCAGTCCTCAAAAATGGAAATGCAAATTACCAACACCTATATAAAAGAAATGCTCCAAATGACTAAGAAGATAAATGCAAATTAAAATAACTAAGGTTCTACGTAACACCCAACAGATGGGTGAAAATGACAGAAAAGGAAAATGTTGTATAACAGAGCTGTGAATTGGTCAACTCTGGAACATAGTTTGGAAATAAATGCAATACTGCAATGCTACTACCAGGCATACAGAAAATAATAAATGTGAGTTATGGTTATTATTTTATTGCAGTAGATCTAAAAGATGGCTCTTTGTGACTCCACAGTAATTTGAAATAAACTTCATTTAGAAAGCTAGCAGGAATTCTTCCTTTGTTTCATTCAGTGGTCTTTGTAAGAGTCTTCTATTTTTATTCTGGTCCTAGTTAGTATATAGTGTTTCCCGACCTGTTTTCAATCTGTGATATACTTTTTACCTCCCTGGGATATACCAGTGAATGATATAGGAGTCTGTATTTCTTTTAAAACCTACTTGTTGGGTGACTAGGTGGCACAGTGAGTAAAGCGCTGGCCCCAGAGTCAGGAGGACCCGAGTTCAGTTCTGGCCTCAGACACTTAACACCCACCCACACACAAAAAAAACTTTCTGACTTTTCCTTTTGGTCTTCCATTGGGAGGTGATCAGTGGATTTGTTGTATCTTTGCCCTCTGGTTTTAATAGATCTGGATAGTTTTTATTTATAATTTGTTGAAATACGTTCAGTTTCCAACATCTTTTTTTTTTGTCATGGTTTTCAGGGATTCTAGTATTTCTTAAATTGTGTCTCCTTGATCTGTTTTCCAGGTCAGTTGTTGTTTAAAACAACAGCAGCAGCAGCAGCAACAACAACAACAACAACAAATACCTTAAGTTTTCTTCCATTTTTTTTTCTAATTTTTTTCCCATGAGTCTCAATTATAATCCCCATGCATATGGCTTACAGATCTATATATCCAGGCCTGATCTGTCTCCTGAGCTCCAGTCCTATAATCATCTACTGCCTATTTGACATTACAAATTGAATGTTTCTCATGCATTTCAACCTCACAATATTTAAAACAGAACTCACTATTTTCCCCTCTCAAATCCATCCCTCTTATGAACTTTTCATTTTAAGGTCACCACCATCCTTCCATTCACCTAGGTGCTCATCCTCATTAACCTCACAGAGTAAGTCATTTAATGAAACCTTGTCATTTCAATCTCCATTAACTGCTCTCATATATGTCTCCTTATCTCACATAGACACAGTGATGGTTCAGGCCCTCACTTTTTGTCTGTACTGTTGCATTAGCCTCCAAATTGGGCTCCCTGTCTCAAATCTCCCCTCTCCAATCCATCTTCCATCTGGCTGCCAAAATGATGTTACTCAAATACAGGACCAAATCTAAACTTCTCAATTTGGTATTTAGTACTTCACAACCTGGTCCCTTCTTTTCTTCCCAATCTTCTTACATTTTACTTCCCTCCATGTACTCTATGAACCAGACATACTGAACTCCTTATTATTCTTCCATGACACTCTCTCCTATGTTCATGTCTTGCTGTCTCTTATGCCTGTGAATGCTTTGTCCCTTCATTTCTCACTCAAAATTCTTGTTTTCTTCTAAAACTAAGATCAAGTGCTACCTTCTTCAATAGACCTGTCCTGGTTTGATAGCTACTAGTGGCTTCACCTCTACAGTTAACTTGTTTCTACTTTGTACATATAGGACATACCTATATTTTTATATTTTTGTACATTAGAACATGTGCTCCTTGAGGGTCTGGATTGTTTTTACTTTTTATTTGAATGTCTGGTGTTTCTCCCACTGCCTTGCACATACATAGTAGATCCTTTATAAATACTGGTTGAGTGATTGAATGTTTACTAAGGACTTGGGCATAATAATACCGCTAGAGCTGGTCCTGGCACTTCTCAGCCCCACACCCTTCAGCCGCTCTCGGTGGCCTATTGAATACAGTTCTAAGTGCCTGCCCAGGCGTTTGGAGACCCTTCACAAGTTGGCACCACCTTTTTAGCCTCCTGCCATTTTCCTCCCTGTATTTCTTTATATTTACTTCATACATGCCTTGCATGCACCTCATTCTTCTCTTGCCCTTCCCTGTCTATGCCTGCATTGCCATAGTGGCTGTTGGATTCCTACCCATGCTTTCTCTTCCAGTAAACTTTGTCTTACTCTCTTAGTAATGACCTTTTTTGGCTTGGACTTTCAGTATATATTATTGTGTGGTCAGTGGAAAACAAGAATTGAAATCATAAGACTTGGGTTTAAAATCAGACTTTTCTACTTTATAGCCTCTAATTGAATTTCTCTGAGTCTATTTTCTTATCTGCAATATTAGGATATTTGCATTACTTCACAGGTTGTTGAGAAGAAAGCACTTTGTAAACTACAAAGTAGAATATTAATGCAACATATTATGGTGATGCATTTATTATGTAATATAGTATATTATAGCTATTTGTATATATCATCCTCCTTCTAGACTATAAGTACCATATGATCAGGGAAGCAGTTTTAATTCAATTTTAGTTTCCCCAGGACCAGCATGATATGGTGTAGTAATATAAATATTTGTTAAATTAAATGATGTCATTTGATCTTCATATCAACTCTGTGAGGTAGTCAGTGCTAGGTATCACTTAGCCCCATTTTACAGATGAAGAAAGTAAAAGTAATGCTTAATAGAACATATCTGGCTTGCTCAAGGCTGCATAGCAGAGTCAGAATTTGAATCTTGGTTCTCTGACTGTGGGAAATGGGCTTCAGTCACTCCTTGGTAGGTTTAGGGGGTTAGCTGAATGTACTGCTGCAGCTCCCTGCTCCCCTAGTAGCATACCATGCCATGTGGAGTTCTGTCCTCCCTTAAGGAATGAAACTTTAACTGAAACTGGTGAAGGCAGCATTTATTTACAATCCCTGTAAGAGGTGGGCATGTGTCACCCCGTAGGGAAACACATAGACTAAACAGAAGCCCAACTGAGCTTTTTTTATGGGGTTAGTACCTCTTGGTCTCTCCCTTCAGAACTGCGATTGGTCCCAGCTCTTCCAGGTTATAATATTTCTAGTCCACCCACAACACATTACTCCTTAACATGTTCCTCCTCCCAAATACGGTTCCCATGTTCCTAAAATGGAGGGATAATCTATGTATGGGCCTGTAAATTAATATGCATGAAGATTATTAGATGTGTGCAGTGGTTAGGTCTCAGTGACTGGTACATGAACCCTTGAGTTTGAGCCATGCTGCATGTTTCACTCTGTCTAATGTCCTTGAGCTAGGAGGCCCAGACCATCAGGGTGTGCTTATCTGGCCACACTGCACTCCCCAGCAAACTCCCTGCATATAATATCTGTGGAAGCAGGACTCCATATAGTACTAAATTCTTTATCTCACAACTTCAAGCACAGAATTCTTGTATCTTATATCATTTTGTTTCTATCACCATAGTACCTCTCACACCTGTTGCCTGCCTGATTTTGCCCTAGTAATTAAGATTAATTAATTGTCCTAGTAATTAAGTAATTAAGATTTCTCTTCAACAAAATGTCTTAGGCTTTGTCATTATTCTTTCTTGGTTTACTGAATCTCTTCTGTTTGTTTTGTTTTGCCTTTTTTCAGATTAAAAAGCAGAAACTCCTAGTTGAATTGGACCAATATGCCTCAGATGTGGCTGAACTCATACGGACCCCTATGGAAATGCGTTACATCCCCCTCAAAGTAGCACTGTTGTAAGTACTTTCCAGTAGAAGGAGACTTTAGGCCAGCAAACAAAAGGAAACGGATATGATCAGAGTTTCCCATGTTTGTGAGATATTTGGAAATGCAAATGTCTTAGTCATCAAATATTTTCTATAGTCTGGTTGCGTGACTGGCTAGGGATAGAGACAGAGCTATTTATTCTCTCCCTATGTATTCAAAAATAGATGTTTCATAAATGATTTTTTTTTGTTTTGATGATCTAAATCCTTTCTTCTGTGACAAGCATTTCTGTTGGAATAATACCTAGTTTTTTTTATATAGCTACTTATTTCATTTGTCTTAATATACTCATTTATTACTTAATACAGCCCAGGATATTTTCTCTCCCATTATGCAGAATGGAAAACTCCTAATGGTGATATGATAGCCTCTGATTCATTTTTTGACTTGTAAAATATATTATGCTTCTTGAAATTATGATGCTGCTGCAGAGTAGTATTGTATGATTTCCTCACTAGATAGTTACTTGATAGCCTTTATTCCTGAGAGTTGTAAATTGAATTGCTAAATAAAATACTGTCACTATTTATTCATAGGTCAGACCCATTTGTTTTATAATTTGCTTTGCTAAATGTATTTATATATTCTTCACCTTTAGATTCCCCTCATATTTCAAGGCTGTCCAGAGTGGGTTTTTCCCCCTCCACCAGTCCCCTTCGGTGGAAGTTCAAAGTGTTCTTTGAAGTTATGCAGCATTTGAACTTGCATACCACATCTACAGAATGTATCCTTAATGTCCTCAGCAAGCCTTGCTGTTTGCTAAGATGGCTGCATCTGAGATACTTGTAACAGTTCAGAAGACAGGATCAGTGCCTAGGAACTTGAAAAAAGAACATTCCCCCCTGGTTTTTCTGTAAATGCCTTTCCTGGACTATCCGTGGGTCTGAGGGATCTAATGAAGTAATATTTTATTTGCCAAGAATGTAACATTTCTGAGATATAGTTACAGTCTTATTGAATACATTTTGAGTCAGTGTGATGAAAAGTCAAGACTGTGGATAATGCTTGTAGTTGGCAATAATTATTATGCTGAGTGCGTGTTTATGTGTTCTTTCCCAGCTATCTTTTAAATCCCTACACAGTGTTATCTTGTGTTGCTAAGTCCACTTGTGCCATAAACAACACCATCATTGCTTTCTTCATTTTGGCTACAGTAAAAGGTAAGATATGAAGAGTAGAGATTTCAACCACTGTACAAATGTGAATTATTATGGTTATTATAATGTCTTGAACATGCAAATTGATGCATTTTGTGCATAATATGAAGGCTTTAACAGTGAAATTAGGTTAAAAACAACTGACCACAAATGCACACCAATAATTTTTGGAGGGTTTCATTTAACTAACTTCTCGCAGATACTATTTTGTATAGACTCTTACGTTAATGATAGGAAAGTTGGTGAACAAATATCATTCCTTTTCTTTGTTCCAGCTAATTCTCTACTGGTTAGCTTTAATATTAAAGTTATCTGAGGCAAACAACAAGCTTCTGTGGGTTATGATAAAAGATCATCTTTTGAAATGCATTGTTTCCTTTGAGTGGTGTTTGACATAAACAGGTCTATAATATTAGGGCATATATGTTGCTATATGTATAACTGGCTGAAATTTTTGTTTGTTTCTGACTTTTGTCAGGCAACCATTTGACATTCTTTGTAATAGTTCATTTATTCTATATTCTAACAGAAGTGAATGAATATCAGCATTTGGAAATGTTATCTCAAAAATGGCTGTGCTCAAAGATAGAGACTATGTATACGAGTCATCTTGTGATTTCCTTTTTCACTGGATCTAATGAAAAAACAAAACAAAACAAAGCATTCTGCTATTCTACACTTTTCTTGACCCTTTAAAGTCAATGAAAATGTTTTCCTTGAAGGAATTGTTCTAAGTGGAATACCTGCACTGAATTAGCAGCTAAGTGTGGCAGAGCCCTGAGACTTTTGCTCCATGACCAGGCTGCTTAGTGCAAACTACATCTTTGCTACTAAATATTCAGTACTTGCTGTTGCTTTCTCTTTCATCCTATCTTCTGCACAGTAATCAGCTATCTAAGATAGTTTTATGTAACCCTTACACAGAGAGTTTTAGATGTAACCCCATATAACCCTAAAATCTACAAAAATAAGCAAGTATGAAGAATTCAGTATCCTTAAATTTTTCACATCTCTCAGTTCTCGGACAGCCTTCATTAGTGTGGATTTGCAAAATTTTACTCCCTCATATTCATTATGTACTTAAGCATCTTATATTCACTGTATAATAGTAATATGTGTGTAACTATTGCCTTTGTTTCACTGTAGTATGCCAGCACGTCCCTGTATGGTTTTCTCAGCCCTTCTATTACTGTGGTGCTTTTAGGAGGGATGTGATATTTGTGGGGAAAGATAATGAGTTTCAGGTTTGGGCATGTCAGATTTAATATATCTACAGGACATCCATCTGAGACGTCCAAAAGGCAGTTGGAGATGTAAGAATAGAAGTCAGCAGAAAGTTTAGGGCTGGATAAGTAGATTTGAAAATTGTCAGTATAGAGATGATAATTGAATGTGTGGGAGTTGATGAGATCATCAAGTGAAATACTATAGAGGAAGAAGAGGAGAGCACCTAGGACAGAGCCCTTCACAGTTAGTGGGAGTGACATGAGTAGACATCTTACAAAGATCAAATAGGTAGGAAGAGAATCAGGAGAGGCTATTGTCCCAAAAACCTAGAGAGAACAGACTATCAAGGAGGAGAGAGTGATAGACAGTGTCAAAAACTGCTGCAATGATAAAAAGGATAAATATTGAGAAAAGACCATTGACTTTGCCAATTAAACAATCATTGGCAACTTTAGTGAGAGCAGTTTCAGTTACATGGTGAGGTAGGATGCCAGAACACAGAAAGGTGAGAAAAGGAAATAGAGGCACCTATTACAGCAGCCCTCCTCAAGGAGTTTAGTCACAAAAGAAGGGAGAGATATGGGAAGATAGTGGGTGGGCATGGATCAAGTGAGCATTTTTTGAGGATATGGGAAGCATAGGCATGTTTGTAAGCAATAGGGAAGCAGCCACTAGACAAGGGGAAGATTGAAGATAATTAAGAAAGTGGGAATCTGTTAAAGAAGATGGAAGTTGATGGGATCACTTGTACAAGTACGGAGTTAACCTTGTCAAGAAGGGACACTTTTTTATGTGATACAGGTTTGAAGGAGGACATTGTGGGTAAAGGCATCTTGGTGATGTCAGATCAGAATGGAAGAACAGGGAGCTTGAAGCAAATGCTTCAATTTTTTTCCATAAAATATGAGACAAAGTTCTTAACCAAGAGGATGTGGGGAGGGGCAGCTATGGGAAGTTTGAGGAGGGATAAAAAGGTTTGAAAGACCTACTATGGTGAGTGGGATGATGAGCTAATTGGAGAATTGTAAAAGAATTGCTTAGCAGCAGTGAGAGCCAAGTTGAGGTTATATAATATAAATTTATTGTGGTGTCCGTCACCACGGTTGCATGATTTCCTCCACCTTTGCTCAGTGGCATGTAATTGGGTCAAAGGGATGGTGACGGTGATCCAAGGCTGAGGCTTAGGAAGACACAATCAGCAGTGTAATAAGGGGGCAAGAAAAGAGCATTGGAGAGTTGAACTGGTTCACCAAGGATTAAGATGGGTAGAAGAGATGAGTGTGGCTAGTGCAGGGGTAATGGTTTGGGAGAGAACTGAAAGTTCAAGAGATTAGAAGTCATGGTGTAGATGAAGATGAAGGTTTGATGTTGGAAGTCATGTGGAAAGCCATCAGACAAGGGAATTTCAGGGTTTGTGAACATGGAAGTAGTATATTATGGTAGTATAGTCATCTTCATGTGTGGTTGAGGTAAGGTGCAGTAGTAGGTTATGGGAAATAAGTAAGTTTGGGAACTTCCAAAATCAGGGTTTTTTGTAGGGAGTCAATATGTTAAAGTCTTCTACTATGAGGGTAGGAGTTGGGGAAGAGAGAAGATTGTGAGCCAGGTACTGAAATCATTGAAGAAGGAAGTAGAATGCTCCAGAGGTCAGGAGACAACAGTTATCAGCATCTTGATCAGGTGATAAATATTGATGGAATGAACCTCAAAGGAGGGGAAGTTACTGAGTGATGGTGGTGGAGGGAGAGTCTGGAAGTAGCAGTGAGAAGTGAGGATTATTCTGACTCCCCGGCAGTGACCATGATTCAGGGGGTATGAGTGAAGGGGAGGCCAAGGAAACTGTGTCATCAGGAGAGAGCCAGACAATGGAAGGAATGGGAAAAGAAAATATTTAAGATGAAAGTAATCTTGTTGCTTATGGAGCAGGTATTCCAGAGGACACAGTAGAAAGGATGGGTAGCTTTTGGTTGAAACTTTGGGGTTTGTAGCAGGTGGGGAAGGACTAGGTAGATTAAAGAGAGACTGACTAGGAAAGAGAGGAAATGATCGAGAGTGCAGACTACTAGAATAGACAAAAGTAGACTGGGATCATGTGGAGTAGGTAGCCTTTGAAAAGATTTGACAGGTTTTTGCTTTATAAATAATGCTATCGTGCACATCTCTTTAGATTTTATCTGGGTTATTTTCCTGGACATAGTCCCACAAGTGGAATTACTGGACTCAACCAAGGCTACACACAGCTTTTTAGTTCTTGTTTTATGTCTCCATGTTATTCTCTGGCAAGGTTGGACCAGTAGTTAACTCTATTCCAATTCCCTGCAAGTGTGTGTGTACTCACAGCCCTGCCAATATAAGTTTGTATTATTTTCATTTATTTTTGTTTGGTCCGTATGTAACAATATCTTAAAGGTGTTTTGGTTTGAATTTATTTTACTGCTATTAAAGATTTGCAATTTTTTCCATGTTAATTGTCAGATATAAGCATGGAATAGATCATATAGTTCACTCACTCCCTGAAACATGAATCCCCTATACAAAATTTCTGAAAAAATAGTCTCTTGAATGCCCACAAAAACAGGCAACTCGGCCAATTCTGTTGTTGGATATTTGTAGTTATTACATTGAGCTGAAGTCTGCCACATGTTAATTCTACCTATTCTGTCATCTGCCATCTGCGGCTAAGCTGAACAAGTTTAATTTCTTTCATGTGACAGCCCTTCATCTAATTAAAAGATGGCAATTATATCTCCCCTAAATCCAGGCTTCTTTAGGTTAAACATTCATTTCTTTCTTATAGTCCTGTTGTGGTATGGTTTTAAGTCTCATTATCATCCTGGTTGATATCCTCATATAAATTCCAGGTCATCAAATATTTCTCTTAAGATGTTTTCAGAACTGAATTACAGTTGTTGCTAGATATAATTCAGGACATATATAAAATTATTACTTCCCTTGTTGTGGACACTGGATTTGACCATTTGGCTGCATAAAAGTGGATAAACATTACCTTTGGGGGGGTTTTCTCCAATAATTGTCCAGTTTAATAGTTTATTTTTAAAAAATTCAGTGTTATTTTCATGAAAATCGGCTCCTCTCATCTGCACCCCCGTTGAGAAAGCAAGAAAACAAAACCTGTTACAAATATTTATTGTCAAGCAAAGAGAATTCTTACCCTGGCCATGTCAAAAAAAAAAAAGTCTTTGTCTGAGCCCATCACTTCAGTCACGAGGTAGGCAGCATGTTTCATCATGAGTCTTTTGTAATTGTGGTTGGTCATTGTGTTGATCAGAGTTCCTGAGACTTTCAGAGTTTTCTCAAATTATTATTATACTTGTGTAAATTGTTCTCCTGTTTCTAACTCACAGTATTTTGCATCAGTTCATATGTTCCCATTTCATTATCTTCCTAAATACACTTAAGTACTCCACTCTTCATGCTCCTTCTGATTTAGTCAGTCACCTAGCATTTACTAAGTATTTACTTTGTGCCACAGCTAAGTGCTGTGGATGCAAAGAAAGGCAAAAGACAGTCCCTGTTCTTGGAGGGGAGACAACATGCAAGCAGCTATATACAAACAAGCTATATGAAAGGCTGAATTGGAGATAATCTCAGGGAAGATACATTAAGATTAAGGAAGACTGGGAAAGGCTTCTGGTTTCTTTCAAAACATCTCCACCCTTTCTAATAACCTGGAATCTCCTCTCTCTCACTTTTTATTTGTACATACACCTTCCTAACTTCTCCCACCCACACTTCTGCCTACACTGCACCTGGACTGAGACTGACTACGCCTGCTTCTGAACCCTTTCCACACCTAGATGGTTCCCATTCTCACAAGGGCTAGAGAATTTTGCTTTAGCAGCAGCACATTCTAATAGTGTCTTTCCTAAAGGTCTACCTGTTTAACCAATTTCTCACTCAGTAGAGCTCATTTTTTAGACTCCTTTAAAAAATGCCTCGGGTATCTTATTTTCCATATCAGTAATTTCCTTGTATACCCCCACTCCATTGCCTTTCTTTGGAACAAAGAAAAAGTTTTAAAAAGCCAACTGACAAAATTACTGTCTGACAGCATATGGAACATTTTACTCCCTTAGTCCTCTTTGTCTAGACAAAACCTCTTTGTCAAATAAAGGGCAATCTGTTTTGTCATTTGTTTTCCAGGAACAAAATTGGTCATTGCAATTAATCTTAGTTCATCTGCCTTTTGTCATTATGTATATTGTTCTCCTGATTTTATTTTATTTTTTTTGCTTTGCATCAGTTCACATGCATCTTCCCATGTTTCTCTGAATCAGAGCTCAACTTTCATGGACCATTAGCAAATCATCAAGTACATGGAACTCCTGTGGCCTCCCTCACTGATTAGGCACCACCCTAGTCTTCTCGTCAACACAAATCATTTTGAGTGAGTTTCTTCCTTGGAAGATGTCTACTGTTCTATAATCCTCTCTGTTCAGTTGATTATTCCCAGCTTTTGTTTCAGAAGGTAATACTTTCTGATCTGGTTCCAGAATTCTGGGTGTTTTCAGTCTGCTGCCTCTCATGTACTGTCTCTATATGCATTATATACAGGAAAGGAAAATTATGTAACCCAGGAGAATTACTTAAGATATAAATGGCACAGGCTTTACCAGTTCTTTCTGTAATATTTGACCATTTAGTCTGTCATAAGATCAAGAAAAGACATTTTTCCTGAGATAAATCATTATAGATGCCATTGAGTAGAGTAAAAACAAATTATGTTTATTTTATCCTCTATGTTTCTCCCAGGGCAAAACCAGACTAAATTCTTTATTATTTTTTTAATGGAAAGATTGGAGTTTGAAGGACCTGTCTTTAAACTTCTCCTTTGCATAACATGTTCTGTGTGTGCATATGTGCACATGTATGTGCACACACAGATGCACACAGATAACACACACACAGAGCTTGTTTCCTTTTTCCATAGAAAATCATTGCACTGAGAAGTTGACTCTTTTTTGCTATCTTTCTCTAGCTGTACTTGATGTTTTAGTATTTTCTACAAAACCCCAGGCAGGTTTTGTGGCACCTTTTGCACAGATCTGACCATAAATTCCAGTGACTTTCTGTTGCCTCCAGGACAGAGGTTCTTAATCTGGGATCCATGGAATTTTTAAATTTTAATAACTGTTTCAATATAATTGGTTTCCTTTATAATCTAATGTATTTAATTTTTTGCTTTTAAAAACATTCTAAGGAGTCTATAGGCTTGATGATAAGACTGTAAGTTCTTTGAGAGTAGATATTGTTTCATGTTTTTGCCTTTGTATCTATCCCTAGCTTCTAGCACAGTGCCTCACACATAGAAGGCACTTAATAAACATTTGTTGATTGATAATCAGGACATCCTTTCTTCAGAAGTATTGCTGGGAGCTTCTTCTATTGTTGATATAAGATGGGCCCTGGCTCATGCTCATAGATATATACGTGTGTGTGTGTGTGGTGGCCTCTGCTGGTGATCATTGACCTGGCTAGAAGATAATAAACACATTATTAAGTTATATTTATTGATAGCCTATGCATACGTGACATTGTAACAGGGACTAATCAACAAAGAGAAGACTGTTTCAATTCACAGTGAGTTGTCCTTAACATTTTGCCATTTGAGTTGCCATCTACTTCTTTCACCCTGTATTTTCCAATAGCTCCCTGATCAAAATTGATTAGTTTTTTGATTTGCATGTCCTATAATTCTGTTGTCTAAAAAACCTAATTATTCAAAAGCTCCTTTATCTCCTATAGTTAAGAAATCTTTTCTTCCTCCTAAGTTAATTTTCAAATGTTTCACTTTGTAAATTTCTTTGTTGAACTACCTATCCCATATGTTCCTATTTATATCTGGAAAAAGACAAACAAATGAGAAAACTAACCAAAATTAGTGGGAAGACTATTGAAGTGTATGTATATTTATCTATCTCTCTATCTTTCTCTCTCTGAAACAGCAATTACACAATGTCTTTTTTGGTTATTACTTAAGGAAATTATTCATTCACAAAATCTAAGTATTATCCTGTTTGTCAATAGTTTGGATTTGCACAATTAATAATAAAAGCTGCACCAAAAAAAGAAGCTGCACCATATTGAATATTCTGGGCTCAAGAACATCAATACTAGTTAGGACATAAATAATCCTATCCATTTTCTGATGAAGCAACAATCAAGTTATCGTTGAAAAAGTGTCTTGTATATCTCATCACCAAGTATTTGACATAGTTTGTTATTTTAAAGGGTATTTATCAGTTTCTATTCATGGTGGTGATTTAGAAATAAATAAATATTATAGAAATAAATATTAATTTCTGTGGGTTATCAGCTACTAAGTCAAGCTAGCTTTTGTAAAATTGTCAATTGCCTCAAAATAACAAATTAGCTGTGAAATTATTAATTAAAATCAATTCATTTTAATTTTTAAAGTATATTAATGTGTTGCAGATAGGCTGTTACAAATAGTCATACATAACGAAGAATTCTTCCAATTCCCAAAAAAGGCTGGAACTCAACACTAGTCTAAGAAATTTTAAGCAATTGCTATGATATTAGAAAATTGGATCACATACCATTGTGTTATAGCACAATGCAGGATGACAAGTAGGATGTTTTTAGAAAAATCTGGGAAGACTTACATGAACTGATACAGAGGGAAATGAACAGAACCAGGATAATATTGAGTATAATAATAACAGTATTGTAAATGATCAGCTCTGAATGAACTATTTTCAGCAATATAGTGATCCAAGACAGTTTTGAAGGACTTAACGATAAAAATATTATCTATCTCCAGAAAAAGAACTTATGGAGTATGAAGGCAGATAGAAACATAATTTTTTAACCTTTATTTATTATTCTTGGATTTTTTGACTTGGGTTTTCTTTTACAGTATGGCAAATATAGAAATGTTTTGCATGACAGCACATGTAGAATTTATATCAAATTGCTTGCCTTTTCAAGGAAGCGGGGGAGGAGAGGAAGGATGGGAAAGAATTTGGAACTGAAAATTTGAAAGAAGAATGTTAAAAATTTTTGTTTACATATAATTGAGAAAAAATAAAATTTGAAAAATTAAAAAAATTAGATCACAGGATCATAATAATATTTAAAGAAAGAAGGGTGGCACAGTATAATAGATAGACTGTTGGCCCTGTAGTCAGGAGATATTGGTTCAAAGGGTACCTTAGATACCTTCTAGCTATATAATCATAGGCAAGTCACTTAACTTTTTAAAATCTGAGCTTCCTCACCTCTAGAAAAAGTAAGGATTATAATATTTGTACTTTATACTTCTCGTGTAGTTTTGAGGAAAGAACTTTGCAAACCTTAAAGCACTATAAAATGTCAGATTTTATTACTAATGCCTGGTTCCAAAAGCATTAGTATGAAGTTTTAAGCTATTTCAAGCTTTTGCAAAACCTTGTATTAAAGATTATCTGTCACCCTTCCATCCCCTAAAAATATTGATTCCTTTTGTTTTTATATCTCATTCATTTCCAAATAAACATCATTATCTAGTAAGCCGTTGAAGCCATGTAACAGAAAACAAAACTGCTTGAGAAAAATCAACTGACATGTGATCATATCTGACAGCATCTGCAATATTCCACATCCATAGGCTCTTACCTTTTTTTTTTCTTTTTGGAGGTCAGTTGGGGTTAAGTGACTTGCCCAAAGTCACATGGCTAGTAAGTGTGTCAAGTGTCTGAGGCTGGATTTGAACTCAGGTCCTCCTGACTCCAGGGCCAGTGCTCTATTTACTGCCCCACCTAGCTGCCCCAATCAATTCATTTTTTTGTTGTTGTTGCTTTTTGGAGGGCAATTGGGGTTAAGTGACTTGCCCAAGGTCACACAGCTAGTTTTTGTGTTAAGTGTCTGAGGTCGGATTTGATCTTAGGTCCTCCTGACTCCAGGGCTGGGACTTTGCTCAGTGCACCACCTAGCCACCCCACTCACCTTTCTTATGAAAGGAGAGGGATATTTTCTCAACTTTTCTTCCAGGTTCAGCTTGGTCATTATGGTTAACACATTTTCATTTTGTTGTTGTTTCCCTTTATCTTGTTGTAGTCATTATGTATATTTAAAAAATATTTTAATACCTTTTGGTTTTTGATTATGTACAGTTCCTAACATATCCCTCTCCCCTTCCTCTTTTAAAGAACGAAAATTGAAAAAGAGGAAAGAAAAAGCTCAGTGAAACTAGCCAATACATTGAAAGAGTTAGATATATGTTTGCATAGTCCCTCACTTCTGCAAAGAAGCTGTCTTATCATATTTCTTCTTTGGGGTGAAGCTTGGTCATAAAATCATGGCATTCAGTTTTAATTGTTTGGTTGTTTCCGTTACATTGATGTAGTTGTTGTGTATATCACCTTCCTGGTTCTACTTACTTTGTTTTGTATCAGTTTTTATAGATATTTCTGTGCTTCTCTCTATACTTCATATTCATTTTTTTTCATGGTGTAGTCCATTTACATTCCTGTGCTACAGTTTGTTTAAGTATTCCCTACGAAGTGGGCATATGCTGTGTTTCCACTTTTTGTTACAACAAAAAATATTACTATTTCTGTTTTTATATGTATATTTTTGATGTATAGTTTTGTCTTTGATCTTCTTGGGATATGGTATATGTCTTATATTAGGATTTCTGTCTTAAAGGATAGGCATGTTTTAATTATTTTCTTAGCACAATTCCAAATTGCTTTCCAGAATGGTTAGACTAGCACACAGCTTCTCCAAGTATATCAGTGTGACTGTCTTCCTACAGCTTCTCCAAGTTTCTTTCTTTTTTTTTTTTTTAAGTAATTGGGGTTAAGTAACTTGCTCATGGTTACACGGCCAGTTATTTTTGGGTGTGGTGCTAAGTGTCTGAGCCCAGATTCGATCCCAGGTTATCCCAACTCTGGGGCCGCTGCTCTTACTCACTGTGCCACCTGGCCGCCTCCTTCTCCAAGTTTCTATCTGTTAGTGTGACTTGCTCTGTTTTTGGTTGCTATTTGTTTTTAAAGTTTGTTCATGCTTTTTATCTTTACCTCACAGTCATCTCTTATACGTCCTTCAGAGTGAACCCTCCCTTTTGATAAAGAAAAACAAACAAATTTGATAGAGCATGTCTAAACAATGTATTATACTCTGTCTAGTAGTACCTCACTTTTCTTCCATGGAGGAGGAGATAGATTTTATTGTTTCTTTTCTGCAGAAACATTTCATTGGTGGCTTTTATTTTTATAAGCTAGTCATTTCTTGATATATTCTTCCCCATTTCACTTTTCCTTGTAATAAAGAAAAACAGTTAAGCAAAACCAAATGGCACAATGATCATATGGGTCAACAATATGAACAATTAAGTGCCTTTTCTCACATAATTTCCAACGGACTTAGAGTGTATTAGTGTTTCTTCATTTCTGTCACCCCTCCAACATTATCTTTTGGTCTTTTTTTCATCTTTGCCAATTTAATATAACTGTCCCTCCCATTTTACAAGAGAGATAAGCTTGTTAAGTCAGTAAAAACCCAGAAATATATGTATTTTGTCATTCCTCCATTAAGTATCAAGAGAATCTGATAGAGAAGTATACTTTATTGTAACAATGAAAGGTTGTTCCTCATCATAACTATGGCAGATAAATGTAAAAACATAAATACTTTTCTAACTAATCTTGAGATTTAATGTGATACCCATCAAAATACTATTGTTAGATTAAGCAGTAATAAAATTCATATATTAAAAAGAGAGACAAAATTATTACTATAAAAATGAAAACTGTGGTAAGGGTGACCACCACTACCAGATCTTAAAATGTACTATCAGACTAAAATTATAAAAACTTTTTGGTATTGTTGCAGTTGAAATTAAGGTAATGTGAGGCATAAAGGTCTGAGCACATTTACTTTATTAGTAAAGTTTGAATTTACCAATCAATAGGATCTCAAATTCCATAGTAAAGCTAAGATCCTGAATGAGGGGACAAATCTCTTTTATAGTTTTGGGGAGTACATAAAATAGGAAACTAGCATCATAGATGAAAGGAAATATGAATGGATGGAAATTGGGAATGAGAACTAGAAACACTCCCCCATCTTCCCTCCTGTGACTAAGGAATGTTCATTGTTTGAGTCCAGCTGCATCTGCAAGGGCAGAGATAGAAAACTAAACTTCTTTGGATAACAAAACAGTCATCCTTGAAGGATAGTTTTGTGGTGTAAAGATATTAGAGACCAGAATCCCTGGTGTCCACCTGCATCTTTTAAGGGTAACAGATTTCCTTTCCCTGGTGGCCACTTGCATCTTTTGCGGGGGAGGGGGGGGGCCCGTAAAGCAAGGCAGTTGAGGTTAAGTGACTTGCCCAAGGTTATATATCTATCAAGTGTATTAAGTGTCTGAGGCTAGAATCAGGTCCTCCTGACTCCAGGACCAGTGCTCTATTCACTGTGCCACGTAGCTGCCCCTACCACCTGCATCTTTTAAGGGTAACAGATTTCCTTAACACAAGAATAGAACAATGATTTAACAGAAGAACTGAATTTCTAAACATAACTCATTACAGGCCACCTAAATTCCTGAATTAAGTTCAGAGACAAAGAATCTTGACTTAGGCATTTATAGGACAAAATCAATTTGCTGTAAACAGGATCAATTAAAAAAAACACAGAATCAATTGGATTATTTCAGTACTAAAATAGAATAGAGAAATTAGTCAATGGACATAAGAATTAAGAGTCCAGAATGGTTACTGTTTGAAAATCCCATGTTAAAAAAACCCTGGTGAATGGGAATCACTATTCAATAAAAACTATGGTAGACAGCTGTATGAACTCTCAAACTAAATCCTTGTTTTTTCCCTCCAAACCCAATTTTCTTTTGAATTTTCATATTTCTGTTGAGTACACCACTATCCTTCCAGTCACGAGTCACCGAGGGTACATCCTTGGCATTATCCTCGATTCTTCACTCTCTACCCCAGATATCTGATTAGTTGCTAAGTCTTGTCATTGCTACCTTCATAATATATCTCACACCCATCCTCTCCTCTCTTTTGCCTGGCCTACTGTATTAACCTGTTTAGTCTCCCTACTTCTTAAATTCTTCCCTCCCTAGTCCATCCTCCACATGGCTGCCGAAGTTATTTTCCTAAAGCATGGGTGTGATCATGTCACTTCCCTGCTCAGTAAACTCCAGTGGCTCACTGTTGCCTTTAGGATCCAACATAAACCCCTTTGTTTGGCTTTTAAAGTCCTTCCCATCCTGGCCTCAGTTTGCTTTCCAATCCCTTTATCCATTATGCCCCTTCTTGCACCCTACAGACTAGCTAAACTGGTCTTGTTGATCCTCCTACATGGCATTCCCTGTCCTATCTCTGTGTCTTTGCACTGGTGTTTCCTGTGCTCGGAATGCACCTATCTCATCTTCTTTGGCTCTCTTATTTCTTTCCAAATTTTGCTCAGGGGTCAATTTATACAAGAAGCATTTTCTGATCTCTCCCAGCTCTTGGGCCCTCCTCTCTCGCATAAATTTATTTCTGCTTATTTTGTACATATTTTTATAGATAGATGTAGATATTGTCTTACCCATCTCACTAGAAGGGCCTTGAAGGCAGAGACTTTCATTTTTGTCTTTATATCTCCTGTGCTTAGCATAGGGCCTCACACTCAGTAGGTACTTAATAAGTGCTTCTTGATTGAGTGAACTACATGAGAGGGAGGGAAGGAAGGAAAGAATTTCAAACAGATCTGGAAAGGAACAAAGAATAGAATCATTTTCTTGAATTGTATATTATTTGTTAATTTATTTGGCACTTCCTAAATGCTAGAGGTTTTCTGCAGTGTTACTTGTTCTTTTTGATTACTTTTTTTTGTTGCTAATTGTTAAATATGTAACAATAAGAAGTTAATAGTCCATAAATCTCTCTTTAATATACATCAGTAGGTTGAAATTTATGGGACTACCAACATTGTGTTTCCCTTTAACAAGTTTCATAAGGAGTGTACCTGTGGGACGTTGAGCTATTGAAAGGGCAGAGATGGGTTTAGCCCTTTTTTTCCTTGTGTTTCAAACCAAACCACCTCCTTCTCAATTCCCTCTACATTTGAAAAACTCCAAAACACACTTTTGGTAACACACATTTGGTAACAGATTATTTGAAAAATAATGGGCGAGTTCCATGTTAAGAAATACTTGCTGGGTCTAATTTCGATCTGTGAGGGTGGATCATTCACCACATTTGTTTCCTTCTCACAGGTAGTGCCTTTCTTAGTGCCATTTTTCTGGCCTTAGCAACGTACCAATCTCTGTATCCAGTCACTTTGTTTGTACCAGGGCTGCTGTATCTTCTTCAGGTAAACTATTGACTAACTAAAAGCAATAGTTCAATTTAAGTATAATATTGAATGTACTTAAGTCCTTCTGGGACAGGTTGTACTTACTCATGATTTCCCTAGGATTGTGACTATATGATGTAGCATAGGGCTAGTCACCAGTCAAATCAGTGAGCATTTATTAAGAGATTCTTATGTGCCAGGCACCATGCCAAGAGCTGGGAACACAGCCTTTGCTCTCAAGGAGCACCCAGGTTGATGGGGGAGATGACATGCAAATATCTATGTACATAGAACATTGAGCAGTAAGGAAGTAGAACCTGATTATCAGTCTGGAGCCAGAAGACTTGAATTCAAGCCCCTGCTCTTATCACTTACCGGCTGGGTTATCTTAGGCAAATTACTTCCTCTCTTTGTACCTTTTTTTCCTTCATAAAACTTGCACTACCTGCCATATAGGATTATGTGAAGAAAGTGTTATATAAACAGAAGAACATATAGAATTGTGAGCTATTATAACCTCATTGTTGGATAACCGTGATTCTTTAGAGCAGGTCTGCACAACATATGGCCTGCAGGCCACTTGTGGCCCACCAAAGCCATCCATGGGTAGTATGTTATACAGGCCTGTTTTACATCCTCTACATTTTTTATGGGCTGCTGGAAGTCCTTTGGTAGGCCACAAGCACTGTGTGGAACAAATGTTGTGCAGGTCTATTTTAGAGTGTCCAGGAATTAAGGAATGAACACTTAAAACTTGTATAAATAAATTGTATTAGTAAACAGTGAGTGTGTAGATAGACAGATACACATATACATACATATATTTATAATGATGATGGTTAAATAATCATAATCATAATATAATGCAATATAATATTACTATATTATAAAAATAAAAAATAATCAGCTTTCTAAAATTTGCTCAGTAAAACTTTAATCAATTCACAGTCCCTAGCACTGTTTAGTCTGTTCTTTGACTGCTGGCAGCTCATCCTATCCCTTCTCACACATCTATGTGTGAGAAGGCCACTTTGGGATCAAAACCTAAGCTTACCCACTTTTAGGTCTCTACCCAGATATATACCTTTTTCTTTTCATAATAAGGAAACAGACTATTCCAACTTTGGGGAAAATAGTTTAGTATAGTGAACAGAACTCTAGATTGGGCATCAAGAGACCTTTGTTCTCCCAGCTCTGTTGCTGATTTGCTTTGTGACCTTGGACAAATCACTTCCCCTTTCAAGGTCTTGCTGTCTGCCTTTGTAAAATGGGGAATGGGGACATTAACTAGGCTATCATGCCAGACCTTTTTAAATCTAACATTTTTCAGATATTCAGGCCCAGGGTTAGGAAAAGAAAGCGATCCAGTCACATATCAAAGGACAAACTAGCCTGATAAATGGTACAGTGAAGGAAAGAAGATTACTTGTAAAGTGCTATATAATTGTTAGATGCTGATGCTGTTATTATTTTGGTAGCCCCTGCCATTTGTCATAAAGATCATTTGGAGTTTTAAGTCTCTTAAATCAAGTGACTTTTTCTCATCTGTAACTGGGGGGAAAAGTAGTGTTTTTTTAAAATTTTTATTAATTTAAAAAAAATTAGCAAAATCCGTTTTTTCTCTCTTCTACCTTTTTCTCCTCCCTCAGCTGACCTTTTATAAACATTCTCTGTCATTGCTTGGAAAATTAACTGTGCCTAAAAGAGGAAAATCCTCTGAAGGGTCAGTTTCCAAAGCTATAGGGAGAATGGTAGAGAAAGGGTGAGGGAATTAGGGTTGCCCACTGGGTAACAAGAGAATCATAGAAAGTTAGAATTACAAGGTACCTTAGAACCAAGAGTGTCAGGATTTTGAATATCAGACCTAGAAGGTCCCTTAGACATCATCTGTTCTAGTTTTCCCCAAAGTGACTTGGCCAAGGAACACTTCTGACCTTGAAGATATCTTACTAGAACCTATAAGTGGAAAGTTTGGAGAAAAAAATAGGAAACAGCCTTCTTTAATATCAAAACAAATTGATCTAGAAGGGTGTTTCTTTTTATTGATACATTTGTTTTTATAGACATTTCCCAAGAAACGTCCAAAGAAACTTCCCAGTAAAGTATATTTTCCTGAAAGAATTCGCAGCACAAATGTATAATAGAGTGATTAGGATGTCACATTTCACTTTTATGTTGTATTGATAACAAAAAGGAAGGATGTTGCACAGGCATTTATTTTATGTTCATGATTACCTATTTAACATTTTACAGAAAGAATATTTCTAACATTCACATTTCCTTAGGAAAACCCTATTCATCTGAAAAACTAGCATCCTTGGATTCACAGTTTGGGGGGCTGATCTGTTACAACTAAGCTCATTGTATTTGTGCAGAAAGTTATGCCCAGAGTGAAGAAATAACTTTCCAAAGAGTCACACAGCTAGTCATTGACAAAGCCTGGACTAAAAAGATTCTCAATCCAGTGTTCTTTCCCTTTTTGTCTCACTGTGATGATTCAGAGCTGTGAAATGAGAAGGTACCTTGTCTTTGCCTTTTTTTTTTTAATTTTTACTTATTTGCTTGCTAGGCAGGGGTGTAGCTTGATCATAGAACTGGGCTGTGGATTCTGGCTTTGCCTCCACTAATTGTGTCCTTTGTGTTCTCTCCTAGAGGCAGTACCTTCCTGTGAAACTGCAAAGCAAAGCCTTCTGGGTCTTCACAGGACAATACACTGTGATGTATGTGGGAAGCCTGGTGGTTATCATCTGCCTCTCATTCTTCCTCCTCAGCTCCTGGGATTTTATTCCTTCTGTTTATGGCTTCATGTAAGTTATTCCAGAGTCTTTGAGGTGAATTGAATGATAATTTGGCTTAAGTGGTTCTGTAGGAATCACAGAAGACAGCCCATGTGAAGATGCCTAATATATCTTTTATATAACGATGCTGGAGGGCAGATAGTCTCTTAGGACATTCCTAGAGATCCCTGGACCCAGATCTGATTGGCTTAACTGAGCACTAATTATCAGTGTTATGCTGAAATGCTAACTAATAACTTAACATTTATATAGCAGTCTATGGTTCCAAAACCCTTTATAAAAATGTTGCTCATTTTGCTTATCTGCTCCTTATTTGCTCATTTGATTTTTGTGGACTAATAATATAATTATTAGGGGTGGCTAGGTGGTGCAATGAATAGGGCACTGGCCCTGGAGTCAGGAGGACCTGAGTTCAAATCCAGCCTCAGACACTTAACACAAAAACTAGCCATGTGACCTTGGGCAAGTCCCAATTGCCCTACCTTCCCCCCTCCAAAAAGCCAAAAACATAATAATAATATAAATATTATTATTCCCATGTTACATATGGGGAAACTGAGGCTTATAGAGGTCAAGTGACTCGCCTATAGTTACACACAGTTACAGAACCAAGACTATAACCTACGTATTCTGGCTCCAGATCTTGTTCATTTTCCACTGCAGCCTGCTACCTCCCATTTGGTTCAGTTGATTCTCAGATGACATGGACTTCTATTTCCTTTCCAGTTTGATTGCTCTCTTCTGGAGGCACACTAGTCTTCCTTAATACGTGGCACCCAGAACTGAATTTAGCATTCTAGATGTAATCTGCCCAGGGTCGAGTGTGTCTGGATTACCATCTAGTCACTCATTCTAGGCCTTCTTCCTGTCATAACCATGTTAGGTTTTTTTTTTGGCTATTGTTACACTTTTAACTCACATTAAGCTTTTGCTCTATGGAAATTCCTAAACTGCTGAGTGACTTTTTTTTTTAATGGGTTATAAGACTTCAGATTTATCCTCGTTTAAATATCTCCTTTTTCTAGCCCATTGAGATCTTTTTGGGTCATTGCTAAAAATATTTAACATCCCAGTGTCAAGGACAGATTCCTGAAACATTCTACCAGGATGTCCCTCCTTTTTGACCAAATTGAGTCATTTCACATTACCCTTTGGGTTTCTTCAGCTGGTTCCAAATTCACCAAACTCTCTTGTCATATAGACCATATTTCTCCATCTTGTCCACATCAAGAACATGAGACACTTTTATCTAGTGTTTTTCCGAAATCCAGGTTTACTCTGCATATACTATTCCCCTCTAGATCTCCAGTCCAGTTACCTTGTTAAAAAAACAAAACAAAACAAATTCAAATCCATTAATAATCAAAAAGATTTCTATTTAAACAACATAGGGATATTATACCCACACCCATCAAAATGACAAAAGTAATCAGAATTAATGAAATCCCATTCTGATGGAGTTGTGAAATAGAAGGTACATGTATTCATTGCTAGGAAAACGGTTTATTCGTCTACATTTTAGTAAAGCAATAGTTCCGGAATTCCCAGATCAAGAAGAGAATATTACAAGCAGCCAGGAAGAAACAATTTGAATATTGTAGAAACACAATCAGGATAACACAGGATCTGGCAGTTTCTACACTGAGGGATCGAAGGGCCTGGAATAGGATATTCTGGAGGGCAGAGGAGCTGGGATGAAAACCAAGAATCACCTACCCAGCAAAACTGAGTATCATCTTTCAGGGGAAAATATGGTCATTCAGTGTAATAGAGGACTTTCAAGCATTTTTTTTTTTTAAGCAATCAGGGTTAAGTAACTTGCTCAAGGGCTATATTGTGAAAGTCAGACTATATTTCCCTCCATCCTATCCCACCCCCCCACGTGTTCTATTCTCTACATTTATCCTGTCCCTTTTCAAAAGTGGGTGCTTCCAACTGCCCTCCCCGCCAGCCTGCCCTCCCTTCCATCATCCCCCCTCTCATCGCTTTCCCCCCTACTCTCCGGTAGGGTGAGATACCCTATTTAGTGTGTATATCATTCCTTCCCTAAGCCAAATTCATTGAGAATAAGGTTGACTCATTCCCTTTTGCCTTCCTGTTCTTCCCCTCTGTTATAACAGTTTTCCCTTGCCTCTTCTATATGAGATAATTTACCCCATTCTGTCTCTCTCCATCTCCTCTCATTATATTCCTCTCTTACCTCTTAATATCACCTTTCAGGTATCATCCCTTCCTATCTCTGTCTGTGTATACCTGTACACATGTATACACACACTCATATATGTATTCATATGCCCATATACCCTCCTATATAGACATATGTATGTATACATATATATACACACACATTTCTATTCCCTTCAACTATTCTAATACTGAGAAAAGTTTCTTAAGTAACAAATATCATTTTTCCATGTAGAAATGTAAATAGTTCAACTTTCATAAGTTTCTTATGATTTCTTTTCCCTGTTTACCTTCTCATGCTTCTTGTATATGAATGTCAGATTTTCTGTTCAACTCTGTTTTTTTTTTTCATCAAGAATGCTTGAAAGTCCTCTATTCCTTTGAATGACCGTATTTTCCCCTGAAACATGATAGTCAGTTTTGCTGGGTAGGTGATTCTTGGTTTTAATCCCAGCTCCTTTGACCTCTGGAATATCATATTCCAAGTCCTTCAGTCCCTCAGTGTAGAAGCTGCCAGATCCTGTGTTATCCTGATTGTGTTTCTACAATATTCAAATTGTTTCTTCCTTGCTGCTTGTAATATTTTCTCCTTGATCTGGAAACTCTGGAACCTGGTTATATTATTCCTAGGAGTTTTCTTTTTGGGATCTTTTTCAGGAAGTGATTGGTGGATTCTTTCAACTTCTGTTTTGCCCACTGGTTCTAAAACATCAGGGCAATTTTCCTTGAGAGTTTCTTGAAGGATGATTTCTAGGTTCTTTTTTTGGCTTTCAGGTAGTCCAATAATTTTTAAATGACATCTCCTGGATCTATTTTCCAGGTCAGTGGTTTTTCCCATGAGATATTTCACATTGCCTTCAATTTTTTCATTTTTTGGGATCTGTTTAGTAGTGTCTTGATTTCTCATAAAGTCATTAGCTTCCATTTGCTCCAACTTAATTCTGAAGGAATGATTCTCTTCAATGAGCTTTTGAGATTCTTTTTCCATCTGGCAAGTTCGACTCTTTAAGGCTTTTTGGGCCTCTTTTGCTATTTGAGTTAGTCTATTTTTTAAGGTGTTATTTTATTCAGTCAGGTTGTTGTCTCATTTCATAAAATTTTCTTGCATCATTCTCATTTCTCTTCCCAATTTTTCCTCCACTTTTCTTATTTGGTTTTCGAAATCCTTCTCCAGTTCCTTTATGGCATGTAACCAGCTCATATTTTTCTTGAAGTTTTGGTGCAGGAATTCTGACTTCACTGTCTTCCTCCTGTTCCTTGCTTTGATCCTTTTTGTCCTCAAAATAGGAGTGTAAAATCAGATTGCTGTGCTTGCTTTGCTTCCTTTGCTTGCTCATGTTGCCACTCAATTACTTGACTTTTGAGCTTTTTGCCACAGGAGAACTTTGCTACCAGAGAGGGGAGCTTTGTCTGAAATTGCTGGGGTTTTCTCAGCTGCCGGAGCTATTAGTTGGGTGCCCTCTCTGAAGCCTCCACATGCTCTGGCAAGCTGGTCACACACCCCAGGACCTCCACCCTAGACTGCAATCCATATCCAAGCAGGATAAAGCAAGAGCGATTACCTCTCAGACTGGTCCCATGATCCCCCTACAATCTGGAAGCCAGGAACTTTGAAGCAGCTGCTTCTCCCTCCAGGGGGCAAAGGCTGGACCACACTCCCGAAATCCCTGTTTCCAAAGTCCACACTGCACTGACCTCTCACTTTGTCCTTAGCATCTATGGGTTGATAATTCTGGAAACTGCCACAGGTGCTGATGATCTGAAGTCCCTCCAGCCGGTGGCTGGTTGTGGCTGCCCTGAGCTAAAACCTCTGTCTCATGTGGGGCTGGGCTTGGCTCCCAGATCACTGCACTGGCCCCTTCCAGCCAGCCTGCTTGGCTGTCTTCAGTGGGAAGTTAGCTTCTCTCTGTCATTTTGTGGATTCTGTAGCTCCAAAATTTGTTTAGAGTCATTTTTTACATGAATTGGAGGAGGTGGAAGTGGGAGCCGCTCAGAAGTCCTGTTTCTACTGTGTGGAATAATTGTATTCCATGTATTTATAGTTATATTCATATAATTCCTGGGTTTGTCTTGGCAGGTAGACTCCCAAGTATTTTATATTGTCTACGGTTAGTTTAAATGTAATTTCTCTTACTATGTCTTGCTGTTGGACTTTGTTGGTAATATATAGAAATGCTGATGCCCCTATCAGTTTTTTTTTTTTAACTCACAGTTTTCTTTTACCTATAACATTCACTTTGATATACAGAAACACATTTGCCGGTAGAAATATAGTTATAGGGGCGGCCAGGTAGCACAGCAAGTAAGAGTACCACCTCCAGTATCGGGATGACCTGGGGATCGAATCACGGTCTCAGACCAATTGCTTAGGGGCGGCCAGGTGTCTCAGTGAGTAAGAGCACCGAGCCAAGACTCGAGATGACTTGGGGATCAAATCTGGGCTCAGATACTCAGCACCACACCCAGAAATAACTGGCCGTGTAACCTTGAGCAAGTTACTTAACCCCGATTGCTTAAAAAAAAGAAAAAGAAATATAAAGTTATACTGGGTGTCCCATAAATTTTAGGGCAGCTTTTAAGTTTTGGGTTTTTTTACATCTTTTTTTGGTATTATTTTATTTTTCCCCAGTTACATGTAAAAACAGTTTTTAACATTTGTTTTTAAAACTTTGAGTTCCAAGTCCTCTTCCTTCCTCCCTCCCCACTGCCCCTCATTGAGAAGACAAGCAATTTGATATGTTATACATAGGTAATTATGCTAAACATATCCATAATAATCATGTTGTGAAAGAAAATATATATAAAATAAAACTCAAGAAAAATAAAGGAAGTTAAAAAAAAAGTATGCCTCAATCTTTATTTAGATACTGTTAGTTCTTCCTCTGGGGATGGATAGAATTTTTCATCATAAGTCCTTCAGGTCTTGTATCATTGTATTGCTGAGAATAGCTAAGTCATTTACAGCCAATTATCTTACAGTATTGCTATTACTTCATATACAGCATATTTCACTTTGTATCAGACCATGTAAGTCTTTCAAGTTTTTTCTGAGAGCATTCTGCTCATCATTTCTTATAGAACAATAGTATTTCATCATAATCACATACCACAACTTATTCAGCCATTCTCCAATTGATGGGCATCCCCTCAATTTCTAATTCTTTACCCCTAGAAAAGAGCTGCTCTAAATATTTTTGTACATATAGGTCCTTTTCCTTTTTGTTGTTTTTTTTTTTACCTCTTTTGGGATACAGGCCTAGTAGTGGTGTTGCTAGGTCAAAGGGTATGCTTGGTTTTTTAGCCCTTTGGTCATAGTTCCAAATTGTTGTACAGGTCCCTATCAATTTTTAACAGACTTTGATTTATATTGATCTCTAGCTACCTCCTCGAAGGCAATTCATCCCTTCTTTTATGTCTCATGACCCACTGGGCTGAGAGGAACATCTGACATATTCCTCATATCCCGTTGCCAGTTCCAGATATTCTCTTTGTCACTGTGACTCAATACAACCATTCTTCTTAGTAGTTTAAATACTTTTTGGGATCTTTCAGCCTCTAAATCACTCCCTCTTTTCTTAAGGAGTTCAATACAGGCTCACAGCTTTTCTCTTCAAACCAACCTTTTCTCTCATACCTGCAGACTTAAGTATACAATTTGATGTTGTCTCAAATACCCTAGCCTCCCAGTGCATTGGTCTTCTCAATTCCCATGACCTGTAGTTTCTTCCTACCTCATCTGCTTATAGGGATGCACATATCTTAGTTGTCTCAAACCCCCCATTACTGCCAGGCAAAACCTTTTTTTCTCCTACAGCTAAGTACATACTCCCCTTGCAAGTTGTTCAAAACCTTTTCTTCCCTGTTCAAATCCCCAGTGTCTTTCCAACCTCTTCCTCCTTCTCAGGAGATACCTTCATCCCCTGATTTACTGAGAAATTAGAGGCCATCTATATAAGCTCCATCATTTACCTTACTGCATTCCTCAGAAATCCTCAATGTCTTCACTCACCCTCTTCTCCTTTCTTTCTGTCTCTGAGGAAGAGATGTCGCTTCTTGCCAAGTCTGAGACCTCTGTCTGAATCCTTTCTCCCATCTCCTCCTGATCCCCTTCAAGAATTTGTCACAGTGTTTATTCCTTCATTCTTATTTTCAATCTCTTCATATTTATTGACTTTTCCCCCTGCTGCTTATAAGGTAGATATCCCCCATCCTTAAAAAAAACCTTGACTTCACCCTTCTTCTTCCTCAAGCTGTTATTATATTTATTTCATTTTACTGCCCAACTGTACCATACTAATAGAGCTTTGTGGAAAAAACACTGAATTTTTTAAAAGCACCTGGGTTTAAATCCTAGCTCTGCCACTTTAACCTTGAGCAAATTGCTTAACCTTTTTGGGCCTTTAGAATGAAGAAATAGTACTAGATATCATTTAATGTCCCATTAAGCTTTAAATCCATGATCAAAGTAAAAATTGTTTACCTTTGCTACCTTAACTTCATCATCAACTTGCTATTCTCTGTCTTGAAGTCTGGCTTCCAACACTATCCCTCAATCTGAAACTCTCTGGGAGGTTATCTCTTAAATGCTAATCCTCATTCTCTTTGACATCTCTACTGCTTTTGATACTCCTATTGCTGGACCATCCCCTCTTCCTGTATATTGTCATGTCCCTTGGCTTTTGGGACACAGATCTCTCTTGGCTCTCTTCCTACCTGTCTGATAGTTACTTCTTAGTTTTCTTTTAGTGGCTTATCATCTTCTGTTTCCTTGCTACGCTTATCCTCCAGAGCTCTGCCCTGGGGCCTGTTTATGTTGTCCCTCTATGTTCCACCTTCGTGATCTAATCTGTTCCCATGGGTTTAAGTATTAACATCAGATGACTCCTAAATTGATATTTCTAGTTATCGTTGTTGTCTTGAACTCCAGTTCTGCATCAACTACCTGTTTTATATCCTTATCTGTATGTTCTTTAGGCTCACTGTTCTCAGACTCACTGTTCCCAAAATCAACCCCCCAATCTTAACCTCTTTAGACCTATCCCTCCATCATCTGTCTCTTTTTCTGTCAAGGGCCTCACATCTTCCCAGTCACTTTGTAACTTAAATGTCATCTTCACCTCTCATCTCTGCTTTACTTCCATGGCTAGTTAGATGCCAAGGCTCATCAATTCTAACTACAAAGCATCTCTTGCATCTGTTTCTCCTCTCAACTCATATTGACACCAGTTTAGGCCTTATCATTTCTCTTCTAGACTATTGTCATAGCCTCATAATTAGTCTTCTTAAGTCCACTCTTTTCCAACCATTCTTCACACAATAAAAAACTTCCTGACATAAAGGTCTGACCATGGTGTTGCTCTATTCAAAAATCTTTAATGACTCTTCATTGCCTAAGAATAAAATATACATTTTTTAGAGTTAACATTTCAAGCCCTCCACAATCTGGTACCCCCTCTCCCTTCTTTCAGCTTTCCAGCCTTAATTCATATTCTTTTTTCACTCTATGTTCCACCCAAATTGGACTATTAGCTATTTCCTGAACTTATCATGGCATCTCCTATTTCTTTGCCTTTGCAAAAACTGCCTCGCATTCTTAGCATGTGCTCCCTCCTCACTTATCCATTTCAGAATTCTTGACTTCTCTTAGAGACTTTGCCCCAGTTTAATCTTTATGAAGCCTTCCTTGATGAGCTCAGTTGGTAGTACACTCTCCCTCCTACATTTTCCGTATACAGTGCTTGCTTCTTCATATATTGTATTCCCCAGTAGAATGTGAGCTTCTTGAAGGGCCGGGTCTTTTTTCGTTTTGTCTTTGAATCCCCAGTGCTTGCCTAGTACAGTGCCTTGAATTGAATTGAATTGAATTATACCCTACCAGCTTCCTGACAGAGTCTAGGATTTCCCCTTTGCCTGCTTAGACTCTTTTTCCCCTTTAATTTCTCTTTGAAGCACTTCTGTCCTTTACAGAAAACCTTTGTTTTTCTTAATTTAAAACATAGTTTCTCCAGCACTTTCATTTCCTTTCCTAAGACAATTCTCTACTTGCTAAAGACAGTTCTGTACTTGGTATTTGTATGCTTTGAAAAAATAATTTTTTGATATCTTTTGTTCATACATTTGAATATTTATTTATTTCTAGTTTTCAACATTCGCTTTTATGAGATTTTGAGTTTTAAATTTTCTCCCCTTCCTTTCTCTTCCCTATCATGTAGCCATTTTGAGCATATGTTGGTGTATACGGTGTGAGATGTTGGTCTATTCCTAGTTTCTACCAGACTTTCAATTTTCTCAAGAGTTTTTATCAAATAGTGAGTTTCTGTTTTTGTTTTTTTTTTGCCTTTTGGAGGGCAATTGGGGTTAAGTAACTTGCCCAAGGTTACACGGCTAGTTTTTATATGTGTTTGTGTGTGTGCGTGTGTGTGTTAAGTGTCTGAGGCCGGAATTGAATTCAGGTCCTCCTGACTCTGGGGCTGGGGCTTTACTCACTGTGCCACCTAGCCGCCTCCAAATAGTGAGTTTTTATCACAATAAGTAAGTATTTTTGTTTTTTTTTTTTAATCAGATATTAGGTTACTGTGCTTGTTTGGTTCTGCATATTATGCAGAACTAATCTATTCCATTGATTGACCACTCTGTGCTTTATAATATAGTTTGATATCTGGTACTGTTGGGACTCCATTCTTCACTTTTTTTCATTGATTCCCTTGATATTCCTAACCTTTTGTTGTTCCAAATGAGTTTTATTACTTTTACCCCAGGATATATAAATAATTTTTGGCAGTTTGATTGATATGACTTGTTCATAAATTTGTCTTAATTTTCTTGTTTCCAGTTTCTCTTTTCTCCTCCCAGGGAGACATCCCATATAACAAAGAATTTTTTTTTAAAGAAAAAAGTAAATAACTGACTTTTATTAGCACCTTAAAGTTTTAGAAATTAGGCAAAACTATTACCTCATTTGAACCTTGTAACAACCCTGGGAGGTATGTACTACAGGTATAGCTATCATTACTGATGAAGAATTTCATGATTAAGGACATTAAGTGATTTGTCCATGGTCATACCAAAAGTAAACATCAGAGGCAAGATTCAGATTTGGGTCTTTTCTTATCTAGAAGTTAATTTTTTCTTCCCCTATAGCATCCTGCTTCTCCTGGCAAAAATACACCATCAAAATCTTAATGATAATAATAATAATAACAAATAACTATATTGTGCTTTAAACTTTTCAAAATACTTTTACTTCATTTGAACCTTACAACAACATTTTTAGGAGGGAAGGCAAGTATTATTATTGCCCCTTTTACAGATGTTGAAACTGAAGGCTCATAGAGACTTAAGTGATTTGCCAAGTTCTCATAGCTAGTAGAAGTCAGAGCTAGGATTTTATCCCAGTTCTTCCTGATTCCAAATATTGTATTCCATCCATTGAACTAATATCATTGCACTCTTATGAGCTTTTCTCTCCACCTCATATTTTAAAAGTTTAGGCCCTCTGGTAGTGCTTTCTCTGACCAAATTCTTGTTTCCCTAGCATTTTTGGTAACTTTTATTTTACTTTTTTTTTTCAATTAACAAGCATTTACTTTCTGTTCTTCCTACTCCCCCACCTCCTCCAGAAAAAAAAGCAAAAGCAAAACAAAATCCTTGTAACAAATGCGGGTAATCAAGCAAAACAAATGCCTTCATTGGTCATGTCCAAAAAAACTGTGCCTCAGTCTTTACCTGTCACCTTATTCTGTTAGGAGATGGGTGGCACGGTTGAATATTATTCCTCCAAAATAGTGGGTGGTCATCGTATCGATTCAGGTTCTTAAATGATGCTCAAATTCTATGGGAAAACAAGCTACACCTGACTACACATGTACATACACACATATATGCATATACTTAGAATGCTTAACTTTTCTTTCTCTTTTAAAAATTACAGACTTTCTGTTCCTGATCTCACTCCAAACATCGGTCTCTTCTGGTACTTCTTTGCAGAAATGTTTGAACACTTCAGCCTCTTCTTTGTCTGCGTGTTTCAGATCAATGTCTTCTTCTACACTGTCCCCTTAGCAGTGAAGTTGAAGTAAGTGGTTTGGGATAATTGCCCTGCTGGTCATATCAGTGTTTGGTATTTCTCTGCTGCTCTGACACTGCAAGTTTGATGGTAGCAGGTTGAACCGTGGCTCAGTAGTTAGGTTTCTATAAACTTGGCGTGGGGAACCTTCTATCCTAATAGCATTAGAAGAAAATCTGTCCAGTCTGACAATTTATTTATTAAACTCTTCCTTTAATAACAAAGGTAACAGCTCCCATTTTTGTAGAGCCTTAAGTTTTATAGAGTGATTTCCCTTCAGCAATACTGTAAAGTAGGTAATTATTCCCATTTTCAGTTAAGGAAACTGAAAATTAGAGAAGTGGCTCTTCTCAGAGGAGTTGAGTGATCTGCCATACAGACCAAGTGTATGACTTGTATCATGGAACCAGTAAGTGACAGAGCCAAGACTCAAACTCCCTGGGCTCCTGATTCTCAGGTCAGACGCTTCCTCCTACCTTTACTGAGTATATGCAAAGAACCATATGTGCAACACAGTGACAGAGAATCCATAACTAGAACAGGTCAGATGTATGAAGGAAATGACTTTTTGAAACATAGACATTTCCAACAGCTCTTTCTATCGGGACCTACCTGAGTAATCTAAAATAGCTTCTTTGTGATGTGTGTCATGATGGCTGTACCATTGCCCTGACTTGGGCTGGCACTTCCATTGTCAGGTGACTGTGATGAGAATGAATTTTGGTGTCATCCATAATCCACAGGAAACTAGGGGGCATTAGTGGAAAAGCTGCCATCTGTAGCCTTATTCTGGCCTGACATTCCCTGCCAAAGTCTTTGTGCTTGTGAAATTCCCTGTTGCCATGTTACTGTGTAAAAGACACAGACTGTGACGGTGGAAAGCAATATTATAGAGGGCAAAATAATCTTTCCATCTGGTTTAGGTCAAATTTTGCCTTATGTGAAAATTCCTAAGCTACCATGTGTGCCTGAAGAGGAGCAAGATTACTTTTACTTTTGTTTCCAAGTAGTAGTAACATCTTGTCTGTCTGTTAGATCGTGTTACCTCAGGGATCTCCTAGGGACCTAGCCCTTTAAAAATGCTAAAAATACATTATTCTAATTTCCTGTGAAGATTCTTATGAATCTTGCTTCCTAGACAAGAAGACAGACACAATAAAGTTTCTCTTAGATCACCCAATACATCCAGTTGGAATTAAGACTGCCCTCTCAATACCTGGCTCCCTATTCAGACTTCAGTTTACATTTGGCTGAGCACAGTGGGGGGGTTGGGGGGGGGCGGTTCTGTTTAGGGAAACAGTTGGTCTAGTGTTTTATATTACTGTGACTTTGGCCCAGGCCCCTAATAATCCCCCATTTATTGCATAGCAAATTAAGAAAAGAAATAGATACAATCGACTTTCTATCTCCTAAGCCCTTACTGAAGTCAGACCTGCCTGACTGTGAGCAGCAGTGGAACTTAGGGGCCCTTTCAGAGAATTGGGTGGGTGGTAGGTATGTTGGCCTTTCTCTCCTTTCTTCATTAGATAATCCGTATGCTTTCCTGCCTTCTATGTGTGAATGCCTATAAAAATAGCTCCTGGTGAGGTGGTGACACAGTTATCATGTGACATTTCCTTGTCATTGGGGCCCCAGAAGTCACTTAGACTTCTCTCAGCATCTTTACTCCCTCATACTGAGAATTCCACCCAGGCTTCTAAGAAAGAATGGTCCATTTGAAGGCTCCAGGTGGCATGCCAGATTTTTCTCCCATTTCTTCCAGCATCTTACTCCCAAATTAATTTGTGTGGTCTGTCTGGTAGGAATTCACATTTGGCAGTGGAGGTCTTGGTAGTAGACTCATTCAAGGTTCAAAACATTTTCTGAGGCTATGGAATTGTTAACTTGTCACCACATATTCACTGGCCTTTTGAAATGCTTCAGCTGATGAGGGTGTCAGTTGCCTAAAGTAGTGATCTCTAGTACATATGCTTTCTTGGTTTTTTATTTCTGAAAACATTGGCTCCCACCATTATTTCTCACAGACTGTGGATCTGTGCTAATTTATATAGTAATTCCACTGTTGGGTCAGTTGAGTTTCAGAGAAAAGCTGATGTGTATTGTGCCTCTTTTGTCCCCACATGTAAGATTTAGACCCACTGAATGAGCTCCCAGTTTGACCTACTTTTCATTGATTTACTGACAAGGATTCATTATGTCCTACAGAACGCTGTTATGAAACAGGTTGCTAGTAGTGCTGTCCTTAACTAAGAAAGGGAAATCAGCCAAGGACAGTGATTTTCCCCAGGGTGGAACAGAGAAAGGGATTCCTTTGCATTGCCTTCACTCGCTACTTTGGGCAGCCCCATAGACTGATCTGTTTTCATCATCTCACGGTGATCATGCTGAGGTGATGAAATGTGGTTTAAGGAACTTCACAACTTCATATGACTTGCAGCCCTCTTGGAAAAGAATAGCTCACATGCCAGTACTAATAACAACTCACATTTCTATAACATGAGATTTGTAGCCTACTTTCCCCAGAGTCGCCCTGGGATATAAGTTTTGGAAACCAGATGAGGTTTGGTTCAGATAATCTGCCAGAGTCATACAGTTAGTAAATGTCAGTTCACTGACATTAAGGGCCTTTTCTGTGCTAGGCACTGTCCATACAAAGAAAGGCAAGAGATAGTCCCTGCTCTCGAGGAGCTGACAGGAGCCAGGAATACTGACTCCAGGACCAGGACTCTTTTCACTCTATCCCTCTGAACTGAGGGTTCCTCCTTACCCTGTTTACTGCTGTAAGGAAAGGAATTGGCTTTTATAAGCTCTGAATCCACGAGCTCAGCAACATGGGACTCTTCCTGGATGTCTTGATTGACCATTTATGGCCAGCAGTAAAAAATGTTGACTTCATTTAGCTTCCTGTCTGTATCCTAGGTGAGAAGGTAAGTTTAGAATCATTGTCTGTGATGACTGTTCAAGTTTCTATGGTTGTTTAAGAGGGTTATAGTAACCACCCTTCGTGGCTACAGCTAACCTCCAGATGCCTCCTTCATAGTGTTTGCTTTGTATGAAGGCTTTTTGGTTCACCTGGTACTGTGTGTTTGAACTCCTGGGCTTGGGGCCTTTCCATGTACTGGACATTCTGCTGTAAGAAATTCATGGTGAAGCTAATGAGGGTCCTCAGGACTTGGGGTCCTACTCATGTTAGATCCTAATTTATCTTCTCTGTTTATTCTCTCTATCTCAGGGATCATCCCATGTTCTTCATGTTCATCCAGATTGCTGTGATCTCGATTTTCAAGTCCTACCCCACAGTGGGGGATGTTGCCCTGTACTTGGCTTTTCTTCCAGTGTGGAGCCATCTCTACAGATGTAAGCACCTTCCTTTTTCCTTAACAGCCTCTTGGGTTTATCTTTCTTAAATACCCCAGTGGAAGATTGATGTTCGCTCTATTCTTTGATGAAAGGAGGAAGGTAGTGGTTACTGAGAGTAAGCTACAAACCACCCGTGGATGAAAGGCATAAAGAAACTGGAAAATTAGTCAGTATTTGCTTTGTGCCACATGCCTTATGGGGTGCTCTGGGCACTAAAGATGGTAATGAGCAAGATGGGTATTTGTTGTCATCATGAAGGGCATTTATGTTATATTTTACTGTTTGTATGTGCCTCCATGTGCCTTAGAGGAACGATAGAGATGAACTTCAATAATCAATCAATAAACATTTATTAAGCACCTATTATGTACCAAGCACTGGGGATATAAAAAAGAGGTACAAGACAATCCCTGCTGTCAAGGAACTCACAGTATTTCCTGCCCTCAGCAGGAATATATAATGATAACTCCTGAGAGCTTGTTAAGGTTTACAGAAGACTTTTCTCACAATTGCCCTGTGAGGTCAGTAATATAAGTATAATGCCTATTTTACAGATGTGGAAACTAAGACCTCTTGTCACATAGGTAGTAAGTGTAAGAGCCAGGAAGGTTCAGACTCCAGCATCCTGATTCCAATTACAGAACTCTTGCCGTAAGACAGCCACTTCCCCTCCTTCCATATTTCCTAAAGGAGCTAAATGCCATTTCTGGAGATAAGAAAAATTAAAGAGGTGACTGTAGCCACAAATAGGACCTCCTGCTCATGAAGAGATGCCATTATGCCCACAGTACCCATCCACCAGAAGTGTGCTGTTTTCATTGACTAGAAAGTATGAGGAAGAATGACCTCAATAAGGGGGCACTCCAGCAATTCAGTACTAGAGGAGTGAGTAGACCCAGTTCTTCCACTCACTCAGTGTGTGTCCCGAGTAAGTCCCTTTACCTCTCCTGACACCAAGTTTCCTCCATCTAGAAAATAAGGCATTTGAACTAGTTCTAGTGGGGCCTTTCCACCTTGTAACCCATTGTGAGGCTGTGACTTGTTTTAAAAATGTAATGAGGCAGCAGATTTTTGCAGCCTCTGTGTAAAGCCATTGTAGTGAATGGAGGCAGCTCTTTTGAGGATGTGTGTCTGTTGTTGTTTCATTCATCAACCTGCTGAGGCTCCGTGTGCCAAGCAGGAAATGAAACTGAGGAGCTCTGATCATGAAACTGACTCATGTGGCTCTGCCACCCAAACAGCAGGAAGCACAGCAAGTCAACAGTGCGAGTGGGTGCAGTGTGTGCTCCCTCAGGGAATTGGCTTCTGACTTACCAAGCTGCCCAGGCAGCTCCTCATCACCTCCCTGCAATTTCCTCATGTTATCTGCAAGACTCATCAAGCAGGTTTGGGACTGACCTGAGGCTCTTTGATGGCCAAGTCATTTGGAGAGTGTGGGGATGACAGCAAAGACCATCGGCTCCACTTGATCCTGCAGAGCACAGTCTGTGACATGAATGAGGGGATTTGGTCCTTTTCACCCTCCTTTTCTTATTTGCCTCCCAAAAGTTGGATAAACATGTTGATTCTCATGTTTAAATGCAAAAAGGAAATAATAATAATTTTCTTTGCTTCTCTTTTCCACGCCTTTGATTTTCATTCTTTTGCTTCCTGACCCTGATCCTCATTCCTTAGTTCATCTTGTTAGTAGTAATAGTCACCCTCATAACAGTAACAACAAAAATATTTTACATTTATCCTCATAACACCTCTGTGAAACAGGTAGTGTATGTGTATGTTTTCCCCCATTTTACAGATGAGACCCCTGAACCTCAGAGAGTAAAGTGAGTTTTCCAAAGTCACACAAGTTAATGGTTGCATTGGGACTTCAGTGTAGGTCTTCAGTGCTCTTTCTGTAATATCACACTGCCTTGTATACATATGATACATGTATAGTGCTCCATTGTGCAAATTTATGGGAATATATGTATTTCTTCCTTTAAAGTGCAGAGTACTGTTGTACCACATGGCATTCCCAAGGACAGGGATAGAAGGGATGTTGGAATAAACACGTTTTTAAGATCTTAAAACTAATTAAAAACCAGATTCTGCTTTGTAGGGTGATGAGTCACATGAGAGTTGCTGATGGGGTTTCTGGGAGCCCATATGAGGCTAATGAACTGTCTCACTGATTTTCTGAGCTATATTTTGTTTTTGTTTTATTTTGTTTTAGTTTGGACTGACAGTGACTGTGAGCTTCTCAGCACCAGGGCCTGTGAAGACATTTGCTTGGAATGTTATGTTTGTGACATCACCACATGACCCATTCAGCCAATGGCTTCTTTGTTTTTTTGAGGCATTAGATTTAACCCTTTAGATTTAACTCAGTTTTCTGGCTAGAAGTTGCTAGAAGTCTTTAAGCCAGTGGCATACACCTGAAACTGAGGAGTAGTTTTAAATTTTGTTTTAAAAAACAACCTTTAGGATTTACTTTTTCTTCCTAAGAGTTGGAAGGGTCTTAAGAGATCACCTAGACCAGCTCCTACTTGAAGCATGAATTCTTTTCATAGCATCCCCTACAAATGTCTATCCTTCTGCTACTCAACACCTCCAGTGAAGGGCGTCACCTCTACTTACCAGGTGGTTCTTTATGTCCAGCTCAAATCGGTCTCTTTGTAACTTCCATCCATTTGGTTGAGTTCAAGTTAACTTCATGACAACTCTTAAAATTCTCTAAAAAGGAAAGGCAAGCAGGGCTTGAGAAATTTCTCCCAAGTATTGACCCTTTGTAAATGCAGACAGATGACTAAAGCATAAAAAAGCAACAAAGAGCAGGTTTGCTGCCCTGTCTTATAAATTTGGTGAAAGATTTGGTTGTTGGCAGTTGTCAGGGTAGCTGGGTTTTTCGGGATAGATGTGTACAGGTAGAGAGGATATTTTTAAAATGTTTTTTTTTCCTGACCTTAATGAACACTAAATAAAATGAGCTTTTCCATAAAGTAAAACAGAAAAAGAGGGTTGTGCATAAAACTGTGAATCTTACATACAGTTTGCTTTTCCTTTTAAGTATATAATATATTCACCATGTAATTTTCAAAGCTAATTCTTCTTCCTTGTGTTTTCTTCAGACCTACCTCTTGTCCTCTTCTATATAATTTTCTTAATTTTTAAGTTATCCTTCCTTCCTTCCTTCTCTCTCTCTCTCTCTCTCTCTCTCTCCCTCTCTCCCTCTCTCCCTCTCTCCCCCTCTCCCCTAATCCCTCTCTTTTGACCCCCCTCTACCTCCTAACTCTATATCCCATTGGGGGGGAAAAAAAACCTTTGTCATAAGTATGCCCAATCAAGCAAAATAAATTCCTCCATTGACCATGTTAGAAGATGTGTGGCTTTCTTGAATCCTGAGCCCCTGAAGTCTGACTGCATTTTGCCTACCTTGTTTTTGTCCAGAAAACTTTGTTGAATTTTCAACCTTTTAGTTTTTATGGGTGCCATCTAGTGTTTGCAATGTGTTGTGTCCTGTGCATTCCACCTTCAGCTTTTGGCCTGGAGCTCTTGTGGTGCCTCTTAATTATCAGGAGACAGGGAAAGTTTTTTTTTTTTAAGGGAAAAAATATCTTCCAATTACTTGACCAACTAATACGCAATAGCAGTATTTTAGTTGATACTTTTGTGGTGCTTTATAGGTTACAAAGCACTTTCCCTACTATCACTGGGAACTAGATTCTGTTGGTATTATTATCTTAGATGGAAAAACTGAACCAAAGAAAGGTTAAATGACTTGTCCATAGTTGTACAGCTAGTAAATGTTGAGCCAGGACTTGAGCCCTGATCACCTATCTCCTGGTGGCACACAGAATAAAGTCCAAATGTCTTGGTCTGGCGTTTAAGGCCTTTTATGATTTGGCCCCCATCTATCAAGTTCAGTGAACATTTATCTTTGTTATTATGGGCTTAGTTGTATAAAGGACCTTAGATATCATGTAGTTCAACATCTTCATTTAAAAAAAATTTCTTTTCATTTAACCCTAAATAAAATGAACATTTCAATATACATAAGAGCAAATAGTGAAGATTGTGCCTGAAATTGCAAATCTCTGTTACAGAGATTTGTATAATATAAATTTGTGTATAAATTTTTTTCCTTTTCAATGTATAGTAAATCCTCTGTGTTACTTTCAAAGCTGTCCTATTACTGTATTTTCTTCTGAACTTCCTTCTGTTCATTTCTTTCTCTTTTTTTTCTCCTCCTCCTTCTGACTTTCTTCCTTTCTCTCCTTCCTTCTTACCTCCCTCCTACCTTTCTTCTTCCATCTTTACCTCCTCCCTTCCCTCTCACCTTTACTTTTGCAAAGGTAAACAAACACTGATGGCCAGAAGAATGGACACCTTACTGAGAGGCTTGGGAATTGCTTTTTTTGTATTTGATTGATAGTTACTTGTTGTCTCCAAAAGTCTGAAGTAGCTGGTGCCAATATGACCTTCCTGAACCAAGCCTCTTGCACTTGACAATCCTTAATTCCCTGTATCTTTAATGGGGCCTTTCTTTAAGTCCTTTTTTAAAGTTTCACTATGACTCAAAGAGATTCTGTGAGGACATTGTATCCCATTTACAAAACATATCCCATCTCTCCCACTTGCAAAGGGTGAGGATATAGCCCCGTAAAAATATCTTTTTCCCCCCAGAAAGCTATGATATATTGTCATATTGGCACTGGTCTCCAAACTTCTGGGTCGCTGCCACCCAAATCTGACAAGCAATCCTAGGGCTCTTAGCAAGATGCCAGCCTTCTAGTTACCAAAGTGTGTTTAACTTTGTAAGAGAAGTGGCTTCTTTTTGGCACCAGGAACATATAAAGGGAAAGAACATTTCTAGAGTCTTAGAGATAGCTCTGGGCACCTGAGGCTATAAAGATGAATTATTTTAGGCACTTAAGAAGTGCAGGCAAGAGGTTGTTTGTCAGTAATTCATCTTTGATGCCCTGTGCAGGCAGGCCTAGAAGGAAGACTGGGCAAAAACAGCAGTCATTTGTTGCTTGTCCAAGAGAAGCACTAGCAGGAGATACAGATCACTCAGCTGAGATTTGGGAATCTGGAGGTTGAGAGAAAAATTCCCCTCAATTCATACCACCTGATTTAGGCAATTAGCCAGGAATTGTGTTTTGCCCCAGGGAGTGCTTCATTCTTTCTCACAATTTTTTGGGGTGCTATTTATGTGTCTGGCTGTGCCAGAGGGAGGGTTGAATTACCGGTTAAGAAGGAATAAGAACTTTTTCAAGGGAGAATGGGCCTAGGTCATAGAATTAATCAATAAAAATTTATTAAGCACTTACTTAAGCCAGTCTCTGTGCTAAGTGCTGAGGATACAAAGAGGCAAAAGACAGTTCCTGCCCGAAGATAACTTATCCAGGAATTAGTAATATGTTGTTTTTTTTTTTTTTTGTGGAAGGGGACCATGACTTTTAGCCCACCAAAACTAGTGAAAGATTGAATTACCATTGGGGTGGAGGTGGGGGAGTCCTTATCAAGCATCATGTTTTGGTATGTTCAGGGCCTCAGGAATTGCTCTTTTTGATACCAAATCATTGTAGGATCTCTGAGTCTGTCTGAAGTTGGATTATTAGATGATGAAATTACCATTTTTTTAGAATAGCTATTTTATGTCATTCAGCCTGTTTCAGACACTTTCTACTGGCCGAGAACTCACTTATCTATAAGGTGACCTATTCCAATTTTGAGCAGTTCTAGGTCTTGCCAAACATTCTAAATCAAATCATTCAATCCTCATTTAACATTCTAGTCCTGCTTGTCATCTTAGATGTGCTCCAGCTTATGAATGTCCTTCCTAAAATTTAGACTAAGAACTGAAAAAATCATTTAGATGTGGTCTGACCTTCCATACTGTGGAGAGTAGATTTCCATTAATTGTATGCTGTCCATAGTAACTGCTTTCTCAGTCAACTGTAGCTTTAGTGACTGGACTCATACCTGAACTTCAATAAATCCACCTACCAGGTTGGAAGACACCAGCTTGGAAAGCTATTGACAAACAATGGTATTTCTGAGGGAGGTTTGTCTTTTATGATATATAAGGTAGCACGTGTTAACCCTCTCTTTTCTCCCCCTTTCCACAAAGTATGGATCAGTTCTCTGCTTGTGCTAATTTTGGCCTAACAATTAACGCTAAGAAAACATGGGTGCTCCATCAGCCATCACCACACCAGCCAGTGGACAAGTTCTGAATGCTGTGGATAAGTTCACTTACCTTGGTAGTATGCTATCCAGGGGTGTACACATTGATATTGAGGTTGACTCTCGAATTGCCAGAGCTAGCTCAGTGTTTGGGAGGCTCCGAAGGAAAGTATGGGAGAGAAGAGGTATTAGACTGACTACCAAGCTGAAGGTCTACAGAGCCGTGCTGACCTCATTGGTGTATGCCTGTGGAACCTCCATAGTCTACCAATGCCATGCCAGGACACTGAATCACTTCCATTTGAATTGTCTTAGGAAGATCCTGAAGATCACCTGGCAAGATAAGGTACCAGCTACTGAGGTCCTTACTCGAACTAAACTGCCAAGCATTCAAATTCTCCTTCAGAGAACTTAACCCCATGGGCTGGCCATGTTGTTCAAATGCCAAACATGTGCTTGCCAGAAAGACTATTTTATGAAGAACTCACACAGAGCAGGCATTCACATGGTGGTCAGAAGAAGCCATACAAGAACACTCTCAAGGTCTCTCTTAAGAACATTGGAATTGATTGTGTGCCATGGGAGTCACTGGCACAGAACAGCTCAGCTTGGCATGCCCTCATCAGAGAAGGTGCTGTGCTCTGTGAGCAAAGCAGAATTGAAGTAGCTCAAAGGAAACCCAGGATGAGCAAATTTAGAGAATCCACCCCAAATATTTGTTCACATGGACTGTTGAGCTCATATTGGTCTGGTCAGTCACAGGTGGACACATTGAAACTTGACTCCAGCATAGTGATGCCATTTTGGTCCTCTTCGAAAATGAAGGACACCAACCAGCCTCCAAAGAACAGGCCAATTCCCAAAGCAATTTGGAGCTATGCCCAAAGGGCTATAAAACCACGCATAACCTTTGACTAAGCAATACTGTTACTGGATCTGTATCCCAAAGGGATAAAAGACAAAAAGGAAAAGGACCTATATGTACAAAAATATTTATAGCAGCTGTTTTTATGGTGGCTAAGAATTGAAAACTGAAGGGATGCCCATCAGTTAGGGAACAGCTAAACAAGTTGTTATATATGATTGTGATGGAATACTATTGTGCTTTAAGAAATGAGGAGTAGGATGCGCTCAGAAAAACATGGAAAGGCTTAAATTAGCTGATGCAACGTGAAGTCAGGAGAACATTGTACATAGTAACAGCAGTACTGTATGATGATCATCTCTGAATGACTTAGCTATTCCTAGGTAATTCTGTAGGATTTATGGTGCTGTCCATCTCCAGAGAAAGAACTGGTTGAGCCCAAATGCAGATCAAAGTTACTTTTCCTTTCCTTTTAAAATTTTTCTTGTTTTTTTTTTGTCTGTTTTCTTTCACAGAATATGACTTACATGGAAATGTGTTTTTGCACGACTACACATGTATAAACTATGTCAGATTGCTTGTCTTCTCAATGAGGTGGGGAGAGAGGGAGAGGATTTGGAATTCAAAATTAAAAAAAAAGAATGTTAAAATTGTTTTTACATGTAATTGGGAAAAATAAAATATTAAATAAGGCAAAAAAGAACAAGAGATTTGTTGCTTGTCTCTAAATCTTAGTGTTGTTTATTTTTGCAGTCCTTCGGAACATCTTTTTCCTCTCCTGTGTGATGATTGTCTGCTCCCTGCTTTTTCCAGTTTTATGGCATCTTTGGATTTTTGCAGGAAGTGCTAACTCCAATTTCTATTATGCCATCACCCTGACATTCAATGTTGGGCAGGTGAGTCATGGGGGAGATGAGGATATTGGGGAATAGCATGTGGTGGCCTCTAACCTAGGGGAAAAACCTGCTACTTCAGCTCCAAACTATCCTCTTGCTCTATTGCTAGACACTTTGGATTGTTATGCCTTACATTCATCTCAGGGAGTTTCTCTCCTCTGGTTTTGTTTTACATTTCAAGGTCTTCATGATAACCAGTTGGGCTATTTAAATAGCCACTTATCCTAGTCTAGGCATTTCCTGTGGGTTAATGACTGACTAGGAGGTATGGGTGGCTGCAGTTGCTGACTGTGGTCATTAATCCCTATAGAAAACATTTGCTTTAAGGATTATATTCTGAAAGAGGAAGAGGAACTAAGGCCTTTTTAGTGAAGGATGGAGCTAATATTATTACTTGCTGTAGGTATTTACGGAAAATTATTGTCTGGGACAGACATTTAGCTTAGGATACCAAACACTGGGTCTGTACTTGAGAAGAGGGAGGGTGATTTCTAGCTTGAAGTCTAGTGGGATTTTGTCAGAGTATACTCCAGTGTCTTTGCCAAGAAAACACCAGATGGGGTCACAAGAGTCAGATGTGACTGAAAAAACTGAACAATGGCAACAAAATATTTCTTTTTTCTGTGTGCTATTTCTTGGTGTCAGACACTCCCTAGACTCCCTTTGCTGTACCTCCCCAACAAAGAAATGTCTAGATTTCTCATTCCTCCTCAGCTGTTAGCATTGTATCTCTGGGATTTAGGAACACTAGTTTGGTGGTGGTGTTTTTTTTTTTTTTACTGCTGGTTTGGTTCTTTCTGAAAGGGAGATACTCTTTTTTGCTGGGAGCCTGCTTGCCTGACCTTTTGTTAGCAGTTTCTTGAGGCTGAGGACTTTTTTGGTACTGGCTGTGTCAGTCCTGTGGTTTATCAGTAACCCAGCTATTTTCTACAAACTAGCATGGCTCCCAAAAGTGAAGCTGAGAATGCTGTTGAAGTGGGAAATAAGTGAAGACAGTGGCAGAGGTGAGAGGTAGATGGGGGAAATAAAGGCTAAGGGAAATGACCCAAACCAATTAGTCAGTGATACCCTTGCCTTCAAGATTCAGGTCCCCCTTCCTCTGCTTACAGCTTGCCTCCTTTGTACCTTGTAGCATCAATTCAAATCTATCCTTTGGATAGAGTAGTGAACTTTACCTTTGCTGTTATCAGTGATCGTTTAGCATATTCACTCAAACCCAGTCCAGCCTAGTGATTTTACTGTTCCCTGCACTCTGTGCTGGGGAATGTGGGTAGTTTAGAGAAACTAGACAAATATGGTCCCTCCCTTTAGTTGCATAAACATTTGGAAATCTAAATATTAACAGAAATGCAAATGACAGCTTAGGGCAACGAGAAAAGCTGCCACAAGGTCCTACACTAGTAAGTGCTGTTGGAGTTAAGTAGATAGAAATTGTTATTGAGAGGCCAGCTGAGTAGGGAAAATGCTATGTGCTGGCGACCTTGGGAGAGTTCCTGGAGGACGTGAACTTCCCATTTGCTACTCTAGACCTCTCTTCCAGATGCCTAACAGAGCTCCTGCTTGTAGCAGCTCCGAATGCCTTGCTAGCAGTTTCCAGTAAGCAGCTCCTTTGTATTAATAACTAAGACTTCATTCTGTTCACCATTATTGAGCCTTCAGACTCCCTCATACCCATCAAGGCCAGTTTTCAAGGACCTCAGACACATGTATGTGTATCACCAGTAAAGCAGGCCATTAAGATGTCAGACATGGTCATGTTCTCCTGATGAATGCCTATGCAAGCCCAGGGTATGACTCTCAGGTATTTTGAACTCACCTCAAGGTCTCTAAAGGCATTTTCATGATTCTTGCAGTAGGGGCTGGTGAGGAGAAGGGGTTGCTCTTTCTGCCTTTTTTTTTGGAGGGGGAAGGCGGGGCAGTTGGGGTTAAGTGATTTGCCCAAGGTCACACAGCTAGTTTTTTGTGTTAAGTATCTGAGGCTGGATTTGAACTCCGGTCCTCCAGACTCCAGGGCCACTGCTCTATTCACTTCACCACCTAACTGCACCGAGGGAGAACATTTCAAGCATGGAGGACAGCTAGAGAAAATGTCTGCAGCCTAAAAAGATAGATTGTCTTGCTTATGGAACAAGGAGGCCAGTGTCATCATTGAAGAGTATGTGGTGGGGAATGAGGTGTGAGAAGGCTGGGAATAATGTGTATGTGGGGGTGAGACTCAATTAGGAAGGGCTTGGAACAGAATACCAAACAATAAGATTTTGTATTTTATCCTGGAGGTGATAGGGAGCCTTTGTAGTTTAATAAGAATGGGGTGTGACATGGTCTAACCTGTACTTTAGGAAAATCACTTTGGTGTCTGGCTGGAGTGGAGTAAGGCAGACAGAACTGCCGGCAGGCAGGAGGGGATGAGGGCCTGCACCACAGTGGTGGTAGTATCCGAGGAGAGAAGGGGCGTGTCTGAGAGATGATGCAGAGCTGAGGATGACAGGGAGGCTGTGAGGCTGGGGCATTAGGAGGATGGCAGTGCCCTCCACAGTAACAGGGAAGTTTGGAAAGTTGAGGAGGGTTCCAGGGCAGGGATAATGAGTGAAGTTTTGGATATGTTGAATTTAAGATGCCTTCTGGACATTCAGTTCATGATGTCTGAAAATAGGACGAGAGGTCAGTGGAGAGGTTAGGACCAGATACTATAGATGGGAGAGCAGTCAGCATAGAGATGATGATTAAGTTCATAGGAACTAATGAAATCATCCATAGCATAGACGAAGAAGAGACAGACTTGGGACAGATCCCCGTGGGACACCTACAGTTAGAGGCTATGTCTGGATGAGGATCTAGGGGACGAGACTGAGGAGGAGCATGATCTGATAGGTAGAAGGAGAACAAGGAGAGTGCTTTATGATTATATAATACGAATGGTCATTTCTCTCATCTCAGACTCATGTAGCACTTTTTGTACATATACATTATTTCATTGGAGTTTACCAACAGCTCTGTGAGTCAGGTGGTATAACTATTATTATTCCTATGGTAACCATGTGGAATATTTGCTGTGTGCTCCGTGCAGTGTGATTAACTGAACAAGCATACTAATTTCAGCTCTCACTGCTACCAGCATGTATGGATTTTTCAGGAGTAATTAGAATTCCTGAAATTCTCTCTCTAATTGACTTCCCCCTCTCCCCCCCCCCCCAATCTTCCTCAGCCTGAACTAAAAATCACCTCTTCCTTTAGGTTTAATTTCCCTTCTCTGAATCCCAAGATGAATACTTGTAAATTTGGAATGCAAATCATTGTAAAAACCCAGAACCTAAAAAGCAATTTCAGATAGCATAGGAATGTAAGTAAACATTTAACTGTATAGGCTCTGTGTGTGTATTTCCCCTCCCTACCTCCTCACTCACCCTTTCCTCTTAGTTGGGGTTTAAACAGAAAATAAATTGATCAGTTCGAGGAGAACCAGGGTTTTTTTCCAGTCATCACTTGGGGAAACAAAGGGGAAGGCAGATTTTGTAGACCAGATTTAGTCATGTTACTAACCAGTACTGCAGCCGGCTCCTGCCTTCCTGTGTGCTTCTCTCCCTGACTTTGTTCATCCTTTGCTGTTTGCTTTCTTTGCTTTGAGAGACCAACAGTGTTTCCCCTTCTTTGTCTTTCTGATAGGCTTCTCTGAATCTTGGTCTTTTGGCTTCTAAACATTCCCCAGAAAGAAGTTCCACTGTCAAAAGGCCTCAGGAATTTGGGGAATTGTAGATAACACCTGGGAGTTAGTATTCTCACACCCTTAAGTTTCCATGGCAAAGGTCCTTGGGATCTTGGCATGAGGATTTACATACATTTTACAGATGAAAATATCTGTAAGGCTCATAAAGAATGAGTGACTTGCCAAAGGTTGCATAGCTAGTCGGTGTCATGGCCAAGACTAGAACCCAGTTCTCTTAAGCCCAGATCAGTGTTCTTTCCATTACACTGTACACTGCAGGTTTAACTTTGTTCATTCTCACAGCTCTTCAGGTGTACTTAATAATGTGTACATCTTTGTAACATAGTTTATAGCAAGAAATCCTGGACAACCTTCTTCTTATCCTGTGTTTTGCTGCTGACTTTCTTTACGAGGCTTTGATCCCTTAAAATCTTTTAAAAACCAAAATGTTTCATTTTGTTCAATTGATACCATGTTCAAAGCCATACCTAGATGGACATCTGATTCTTCCTGCCTTGTACTTTACATAACCTTTAGAAGTGAACTTATATATGAGAATATGAGAAATTATGGATTTTTGTGTATACAAAACTTTATTTAACAACCTCTGAGATTTGATTGTTTCATTTAGACCAATGGGAGAAATTGGGTTAATATAGTAATATACATTAGATCATATAATCATAAGATCCTAGAGCTGGAAGATGTCTGAGAGGTCTAGTCTTCCCCTTTATCCAAGAAATTCTCTTTGCATTTCTGTTAAATGTACATCCAGTCTCTTCCTTCTCCTTCCCATTCCCTCAGTGCAGCCCATTTCATCGTGGATAGCTCTAATTTGGGAGATCTTGATAATTGCTTAAAATCTGCATCTTCTATCTTCCCATTGGTTCTATACTCTGGACATAAGACTTCTAATCTCTCTTCAACATGACTGTACTTTTGATATTTGAAGACCACTAGTAACCATCTATCTCACCATCCCACTCCCACTCTCCAAGTCTTGTTTTTTTCTAGGCTAAGCATTTATTCTGGAATACATTTTCTCTCCTCTCCTCTCCTCTCCTCTCCTCTCCTCTCCTTTTTTCTCCCTCTCCTCTCCTCTCTTCTCCTCTCCTCTTCCTTCCCTTCCTCTCTATCTTTCTTTCTTTTGTCTTACTTCTCCTTTATTTTTGAATATATCGCTCCTTTCCTTTCCATAGTGAGTTGTCCCTTGTAAAAGCAGTTTAGTAAAACCAACTATCACATCAGCTGAATCTGACAGTATCCACAATATGGAATACATTTTCAAAATATTTTCCCCAGATACAGCTGCTATTTTCTCTTAAAATCACTGATACTTCCTTAGCACTTTCCAAGGCCAAATCTTCCTGCTGCAGGGCTTCTAGCCTCAGAATACCAGTTCCAACTGATGTACTACACTTAGACCTTCCTGCTTGTTAATGACCTTTTAACTGCTGGTGCGAACAAGTGACCTTAGAGGCCCACTGGGTGCAGAACCAGAGGGATAGCCAGCATGTATTAAGCACCTGATGTGTACTGGACACTGTGCCAAGCACTAGGCAGACAAAAGAAAGGCCAAAAACAGTCCCTAGTCTTTCAACCTTTCTACGCACCTTGGAAAGGAATGGAGATTCTTCATTTGCGTCAAGGTGTATAATTAGTCATGCTCCAAAGGAAGAGTTATTCCAGACCTGTCATTTAGTCTTTCAAAAAATTAAGTTTGATTGATTCTTTTTGTTTTTACATCAGTTATTTACAAATATGCCATCTCTCCATCATAGCAAAAAAAAAGTTAAAGAAAATTAACTGCTCAGATAGACACTTATTCCTGACAGGCTCCCAGGGTCATGAGAATTGTTGTTGAGTCACACTTCAGTCCTTGAAGGATCCATGATCTCATCAGTTTGGGTCCTCCCTTTGCTGATGGAGATCACAATCTCCTCACACTTTCTCATCTTATGATAGTCTTCTTTAGGTTTTTCCTGGAATCATCTTTAGAACAGCCACCCATTGCTCTGTAGTCCTATGTTAATGTTTGTGGATACCAGCGCAGCACTCAAGCTGCCTCATTTTTATTTTTCCTTCCCACTATATGACTGGTTCAGCTCATTTGCCTGTCAGACACGTTTTTGATGATGTCTTTTGCCCCTTGCATCTGAGTGCTCTTTGACAGTAGGCTGTTACCTATTCAGCATGCATATTTGCATTACCCTTTAGCCTCCCCTACAACTGTGATTTTTCTAAAATTATGGTGGTTCCAGATTGGTAGCTGTATAGTATCACTAGAACGATATTGGTGTTTTTTGTTTTTTAAATGGCATTTTTGCAGCAGCCAGTTGCTTTGGATCCTTAACGTCACTGTATAGTTTCCTAAGTGAGATGCATCCCAGTTTCTACCTTCTATTCAATTCTGGACCTGGATGATTGTCCATCTCTAGTGCCTATACAATAGACTGATGTACTCAATGTATTGCCTGTCCAGCTGTATGCCATAGTCTAGGACCATGTAGTGTGTGCCTTCCATCCATTTGGTTTTTCCTATATGGATAGCTAGGTAACTCTCTTTTGAGTAATCACTGAGAAGACTTTTTAGTGTTCCAAGGTTCTTCAAAATCTAATCTTGAATCAAGAATTCATATAGTTTTTGGTCTTTATTCAGGGCGTCACATCCATGACAGTGTTGAAACACTGCAGTTATATGTCTCTATGTTTGTGGTGTTACTTGATGCTGATACTCAGTAGCTCTTTGAACAAAGTCTTTCTGTGATTGTATCTGCCTTAAAATCTTGTGTGATTTTAGGATTCCATTGTATAAAAGACACCTGGTTGAAAGAAATTCTTTTTTTTTGGAGGGGCAAGGGAGGGCAATTGAGGTTAAGTGACTTGCCCAAGGTCACACGGCTAGTTTTTGGTGCTAAGTGTCTGAGACCTTATTTGGACTTAGGTCCTCCTGACTACAGGGCCGGTGCTTTATTCACTGCACCATGTAGCCGCCCCAGAAATTCTTTTAAGCTGCATTTGGCTGTACTGAATCAAAGGCTTGTTTGAAATCCACAAACAATAAACAAAGAAAAAAGTTGTGTGTCCTCCATCCCTCTCAGATAATCTGTGTCTGTAGTCTTCTACAGAAAATGGTTTCCAAAAACCTTTTTTTCTCATATTTTTATTAATACCCTTAACATACATATATACCATCCTTGTAAAGGTTTTAAAACAAGACCTTTACAAGGATGGTATATATGTGTATATTAAAAGTAAGCATGAGGACCAGTAGATGCTGGTGTTTTTTGTTTGCTCCCTTATTTTGGTATGAGTAGTGTCTGATCTTTCTCTACTTTTTTGGAGTAATCTTTGAGATACTTTAGAAAATTGATCCCTGATTGCCTTTAAAATTGTGTTGGCTCCAGCAAGGAGTTCATCTATGATATGCTTGGTACGCTGAATCATCATACAAGATGAAAATGAATAAACCACCTGAATTAAAGATTTTTTTTTTAATTGGAGTGCAGCCGAAGTGGCTGCATTCTTCTGTAAGAATTCTTTGTGTATTAGGTACGTACCATGTGCACAAATGATTGAGGCAGTCCTCAGAAGCATTTTTTAAGCATCTTTCTGCACGTGGTACTAATTATTTGCTAATTACCACTTGTGATAGCATTGAAGAAGCTTTGCTTCAGAATCTGGTTGAGGGGTAGAACAGGAAAGTGAGGAGGCCCTCCAAGGAGGGGTACAGCAGCCAGAGAGGGGAGTAGCTCAGCTGGTGAGATGCCTGGCAGTTTCTTAGCTGTAGGAAGCCACCTATTTGCCAGTCTTGTGGCTGGAGCTGCATGCTTAATAGTACAGGGTTTACAACATTATTTATACATTCACTTGTGAAGCAGGAACAGCTTCCCCTTTAATTCCACAGAATGGTTCTCAGAGAAAAATATGACCTTTCTGTGTCAGTGGGAGTTTTTTTTTTTTTCTGTTGAGAGTCATTGACCCATTAGGGATAAAAACTAATCAAGAAATACAACTTAATTTGACTTTGATGAAAGAAATAGGAAATGTTCAGTTCATCTACTTTATAAACCTTTTTTATTTTAAATTAAGTAACTATCAACAACAACTGATCACATACATAAAACAAGGGGCCAAGTCTTTACCACATCCCTAAGCTATCGAGGCAAAAACTAGACAATCAATGAATAAGAGACAAACAAATGAGATGCTTTTGTTCTAGATCCTCTTTTAGGCCTTTCTGAAATTCTGCCATCTTTAATCTCGCTTTCCTACTTTTTCCAAAAAGTAGTCAGCATTAGTCTGCATACAGCTCTGGTTCTTCTAATTTTACTCTGGCATCCTGTAGATCTTTCCATATTTCCTTCCATTTTTTGGCACTATGATATTCTATTACAATATATTGAATATTTTACTTAGGTATTTTGTTTTTTACACCCCCATCCCCACCCATTCCTTCTTTAGACTGTCCTCACACTCATACAATATAACCTCTGAAATACATCTAAGCAAAATTGTTTGGTGTAGCAAATGCCTTTAACAAAATATATAACATTCCATGGCTCTATATTTTTACCAAGAAGAAAAAATGTATTTTCCATTATTAGTCATCTGGAACCAATATTCATCATTTCATTAGACTTTAGTTTCCGTCTTTTAGCATTGTCTGCATTATCATTATTGTATTCATGAGTGTATAATTTTTCCTGGATCTGATTTCTTCATTCTGCATTAGTCCATATAAATCTCATGTGACTGTGGGGTGGCAAGGTGGCACAGTAAAGTGCCGGCCCTGAAGTCAGGAGGACCCAAGTTTGGTTCCGGCCTTGGACATTTAATACCCACACAAAAAAACTATCCGTGTAACCTTGGGCAAGTTACTTAACCCCAATTGCCCTCCAAAAGGCAAAAAAAAAAAAAACTCATGTGACTGTATTTCTCATATTCATAGTTCCTCCTAGTAAATATTCCATTGCATTCATGCTCTCCGTTTATTTAGCTATTCCCCAGGCAATGAACACTTGCTTTACTTCTAGTCTTATACTGACACAATTCTGCTACAATTATTTTTGTTATGTATAACACCTTTCTTTCTGTCCTTGCCCCCTCCATGGGGTATAATATGCCCATAGTAGTGAGATTGATGGGTCAAAGAATATGAATAATAGTAACTTTTTTAGTATTCTAAATTGATTTTCAGAACATTTCTGCCAATACTGGCTTAGTGTGCCTGCCTTCCTGAAGCCCCTTCAATATTCAGTTTGATTCACTTCATGTAGTATTTTTGTGCTTTATCATCCTTTCCGGTTTGATGGGTGTGAGGTTATACCTTAGTTTTTAATTTTGCATTTCCTTTATTAGCTACATGGGGAAATTTTTCATATTTGTTGATAGATCGCATTTTTTCTCTTGAAAACTTGTTCAAATCCTTTGACTGGGAAGCTGTTACATTAATATCCTATAATGTATTCAGCTGTTTTTTTGTTATATATTTATTTCCCTTTTTCTTTTTACAAATAGAGCATCTTTGAATATTTTTGTACAGATGGATCCTTTTTTCCTTTTTCGTTATGTTTTTTGGAATAGATTCAGCAATGGAGACATGAGGTCACAAGGTCAAATGGATTTTGTGACTCATAGTTTGTCAATCTGCTCTCAAGTTTATATTCTTTTAAATTAAAAAAGGGAATACAAAACTTTAATCCATTAATACAACAAATAGTAAAGCATATTCAGTTTATTTTTATAGCCAAAAAATTGTTACCATAAGTATGGTGGCAAACAGATGAAATTAACTGGCAGTTGGTTAGATCTAGCTAGGGATTTCTCTACCCCTCCCTTCTTCATGTGTTTACAGCTTCTCTTTAGTACTGTCAGCTTCATGAAATCAGGAACTGTGTCTTATTTATCTCTTTATTTCCACCAGTGCCAAGCACAGTTCTGGGTATATAGCTTTGCTTTTTTCCTTTGGTCCCTCCTGTCTCCCAAGGAAGCCACTGTGGAGACCAGGGTGTGGCTTCCTGTGGAGGAAGGAGCTGTTCCCCTCTCTGTCTCTCTGTCTGTCTGTCTCTCTCCCTCCCTCCCTTTCTGTCTGTCTCTCTCCCTCCCTCCCTTCCTCTCTTTCTCTGTCTCTCTCCCTCCCTCCCTTTCTTTCTCTGTCTCTCTCCCTCCCTCCCTTTCTTTCTCTGTCTCCCTCCCTCCCTCTCTTTCTCTGTCTCTCTCTCCCCCCTCCCCGTGGGATCCTTGGGCTGGCCACACTTTTCATCCTGTTGTTTTGTCCACTCATGTCCCCTGTCCACTGCAGCTGCCTGAAGGAAAGATAACAGTGTCCATTTATTTCCCATCTCATATCCTTTTGAAGTAATGAGCTGACAGCTATTGGTGTCAGGTCACAGCTGGGATAAATCTACTATCTCAGAAACTAAAGAATCACCTTCCTTCTGACCTCTTTAGGACAAAGGGGCCAAGGGCTGCTTGGTGGAGAATGTGGGGAAGACAGGAAATAGTAGATTTTCAGGGGCAGAGTTAGTTCTTCTGGGGAGGCTTCCAGGGCCTTCTCTGCCAACCTTCCACCAACTCCCTTGGTCCACTCTGCCTTCCCATGCCCTGTGTAGAACACCAGAAGGCCTGAGAAACTGTTTGCATTTGTGCTTGGGTACACATTTTATCCTAAAGGCTGAGATTCCTGAGTCCACCCAACTGTAATGTCAGTCTCCATCTTCCTCCACCACCTACTTTTACTGTTTTTATGGTGCTCATAGCTTTTTTCTGTTCCTACCAGATGGTCAGTCTGGAGGAGTCTTGAGGAGTGTCAGGCTGAGGAGTAAGAATCCAGCTGTGGCAGCATGTACACAGGCAGGCAGGTGTTCTGGGTGGAGAGAGGTGGGTGGTAATGAATTTGAATCACAGTCATGCGTTGCAGTGGGAAGGGCACTAGGCTGGGAAGTCAGGATATTGGAGTTCTAGTCATGACTTTACGACTTATTGGGAAAATTTTCCCAGAACTTCCTCTGATTGGTTGGCCAAGGGGCAGCTGTTTCCTGTCCTTGGATGTGGGAGTTGGCTTGAAGCTATTGCTTTTAAGCAGTTAGATGGAGGTACCAGTGAAGAGGGCTGGCAGAGTTCAGGGATGAAGAGGGGGGTGTTAGAGCCTCATATCCATTAGGACAGGACCAGGCCACACTCTCCTACTTGCCCTCTACTTGTCTTTCCCTTCTGGGAAAGTGAATGGTAGGCTTTCCATGGTATTGGGTCAAGATGTCTCAGCATGGTCTTCAAGAGAAATATTACCCCTTCCTTTTATGTCCCTCATTACTGCTTTCTTTTTATAACAGCCTTCCTGGGGTGAGGTAACCTTCCTTTCTAGTTAGCTGTGGTCCAAAGAACATAATGGTCTTGGAGTCAAGATATTTAAGTTTAAGAACTAGTTTTGCCATGTAATAGGTGTGGGACCTGGGGGAAGTTACTTCTCACTGAGCTTCTGTTTTTTCATCCATAAAATGGGGCTAATAATATGGCTGTGGTGAGGAAGACTTTGCAGGCCTTAACAGTGCAGAAATGAAAGCTATTTCCTCCATTCCAAGCCTTGTGTAAAACTCCTTCAAGAAACAGTAACTTATTAAACGTGTACATTCCTATTACTCCATTCTTGCTAGCTCTCCAGCCCCTTACAGGCTGTGATTTGGGATACATTTTAGGCCCTTCTTTATAGTAGAAGCCCTGGAGGTGAGAGGCCACACCATGAGGAGAGGCTTCAGAAAGGGTAGGGTCTGGGAAGTGTGTGAATCTTCTCATTGCCCTTTCTACTCCCCCAGATCCTGTTCATCTCAGATTACTTCTACGCCTTCCTGCGTCGGGAGTACTACCTCACTCACGGCCTCCACCTGAAGCGCCAGGATGGGACCGAGGCCATGCTGGTGCTCAAGTAGGGAGGGGCCAGCTGGCCCTGCTGGAGATGGACTCCTCTGAGACCAAGTTGGGAGAGCTGGGGGTGGACTGGGCAGCTGCGCCCCATTCCCCTTCCTTCATCTTGGCCTACTTTGGGGAGGGCTTGGTTTAGAGGTCAGGGGGAGCTCCTGATGCCTTCACAGACCTGGATCCTTGGAACTCAAAACAAGAGAACAGCTGTCAAACAAAGGTCCCTTTGGGAAGTAAAACCTTCAGCAATGGAGGATGAAGAGTGGTCCCTGATTGGGGAATGGCTGGGTCTGCCTTGGGCCCCTCCTTGGGGACCAGTGGAGGCCCTTGGGTGAGTTCTGTCTCTTCTCCCTGGAAATCATGGTTGCAGCAGGTCCTTCCCCCATCAACTCCCCAAATCCTAAACTGTGTTTTGTCTTCATGCGTTAGATTATTCCTCGTCCACCTCAGCAAGGTACAAGTTACCTGTGGTCTTTATTCTCCCAGGCCAAAGTATTCCTTCCTGTGCCCTTTATTCTCCCAGGTCAAAAGCTATTTCTACATACCCTTTTCCTTGCCCTTGAACCTGGACAACCCCTTTCCCTATGAACCTAAAAGTCAGGCAGAGCCTTGGTGTGTTGTTGATGCTGAATAAATGTCTTTTTCATAGTGAATACTAGTTCTCTTGTGGAAATGAAAAAGGGGAAAGCCAAGCTGGGAAGCAGGGACTGAGGTGAGAGCGTTCACAAGTGAGATGCAGATCTGGGCTCTGATGCCAAGGCCCACACCCCTCCCCAGTCCTGGGCTGTTGTGCTAGAGGCCCAGGACCTCGGGGCTGAGTTCGGAGGAAAGATACCAGAGGCTGAGCCTACTGGAGCAATGGCCCCAGCCATCCCTCTTTTCTTTATGCGATAGAGGTTAAAAATCGACCCCCTTACGTGTAACTGTTAAAACATACAGCACAGAACTTTGTGCACAGTCACATTTTTCTTGAACAGGTCTTGCCCCCAGTCCAGGGAGAATGTTCATGCTACACACACTAACTAGCTGGCCTTATTATGGAAGGTGCTTTGGAACCCAGAGGCCCATCAGAGCCCACACTGACTACTGGAGAAGTGCCCGTCTGAGGGTGACCATGAGGGTTGGCTGGATGGTAACGAGATAGGGTTTCTCATGTGGCACTAGCTGCCTTGGAGCAGTAACTAGAACCCCTTCTGAAAGACACCTATTTGGACATGGACGTGGTCCTTCATTTGTCTAAAAAAAAAAATTAAGTTTCTTGACTTAAGTGGCAGAAGAGATATGTGGACACCAGCCTGAGGGATGCTGGAGCAATCTCAGGCCAGGGAGACAGCTGGGTCAGTCACTTACTGCCTGGAGCCCTGAAGAGGGGAAAGGGCCCAGCATCTCATCTGCATTTGGTGTCCAGAAGGCCCAGACTGTGCTGCTGCTGGAGGCAGAGGGAACACTGGCCCAGAGCTGGGTAGGACTTGAATTTCTCTTTATTTATACAGAGTAACGGTAGCTCAAATAGGCTGGTGCTCCAGGACATTGTGGTACAGAACGTGGAAGGAATAGCAGGCAGGGTTGTGGTCGCAAGGGGAAAGTTCAGTCCCTGGAGTGGCTGCCAGCACGGGACGGGTCCAAACTGCATGCAATAAAGACGGGAGGGACAGGTGCCTAAAAAAAAAAAAAAACAGACCAGAGCCAAGGGCAGGGCCAAGGCCACAAGTGCCCACCCCCTCTCCCCCACCCCCACCCCACACTTTCACCAAGGGCCACCTTCAGAACTGGGAGGGGGCAGCCATATAGCTATATTCTCTCTGTTCTCATCCCCCCACCTACAGACACACAGACAGACAGAGCGGCCCCCAAGGCTCTAGCATCAGGGGGTAGCACCGAAAGTTGGTATGTGTACAGAGTTGGGATAGATGAAAATTCCTTGTTGACACAGGATGTCTTCTGTTTTGCTCCAGCCCTGGGTGGGCAAAGTCCTTAGTTTGGCATTGATCTAAGCCAACCACTCCTGCTTTGGATCCTGGGGAAGGGGCCCAGAAAGGGGGTAGAGGCAGCTTTATAGTTCTGGAGTAGGGGACTGGGTTGCCCCCCTCCCCAGCTGCTGTCTTCCCTAGGCCAGGATATTCCCTGCCCCTTTTTGCTCAGTAGCCAAAGGTCTCCTGGGAGGCATAAACCATGTAGAGGAAGCCATCTTCATCCTTCTCCTGCTCATAGATCTCTGAGATGGGTGTGGAGACGCTCACCATGCTGTGCTGGTTTACCAGCAGAAAGAAGGCCTGAGTGGGGTTAAGCTGGAGTCTTCGCCTGCACAGGGGAGAGGGAGATGGGGGGGAGTCCACTGGAAGGGCAACAAGACCCCTTCCACCCCAACTCCCAGCTCTGGGCCCTAACTTGTGAGTTGGAAAGAATCTCTGAGCTCTCTAGTCCAACCCCTTTGCCCCATGTATTAATCTCGACAGCATCTCTAAAAAGAGCCATCCATCCACCGTGCCCTGTTTGAGGTCCCAAAGCTCTTGCCTCTTTTTTATTTTATTTTTCTTTTTTTGGAGGGGAGTATATAGGGCAGTTGGGGTTAAATGACTTGCCCAAGGTCACACAGCTAGTAAATGTTAAGTGTCTGAAGTTGGATTTGAACTCAGGTCCTCCTGACTCCAGGGACAGTACTCTATTCACTGTGCCACCTAGCCACCCTGCTGTCCTGCCTCTTACTGGATGGTTTGGGGTTTTAGAAAGTTTCTGCTTCTCCAACCTCTGTCTCCTCTGCTTCCTTCCACCTCCTCACTCCAACCTCCTGTCTCCTACCTTCGGTGGCCCAGACTTAATCCCTCTTCCACTGGGCAGCTCTTCCAATACTTGAAGATAAGCTATCCTGTCTTCCCTAGCCTCTACAGGCAAAGACATAAACTCACTTCCTTTAAGTAATCCTCATAAAGTATGAATTCTAATTCCTTTCCATCCTAGACACTACCCTGCGGATCTGAGTTTGTCAATGACCCTCCTTAAACACGTCCCAGAACTGACTGCTGTATTCTTGAGGTCAGCTGACCAGGCCAGTGAACAACCTAGACATCCTAGACACTGCCTCTGTTAATGAGGCCCCGAATGGCACTAGCTTTCCTGGCTGGCCTGTCTCATCCCAGCCCCAGCCTGAGATCGGCCTCCTGCTGCACTGCCCGGAACTGGGCTCTTTCCAGGCCAGGGGGAGGTGGGTGGATGAAGGGGGCAGGGTGTGCCTCACTCACCGGATGATCTTCACTAATTCACTCATGTTGACATGGTCAGGGACAAGGAACTTGGTCTTGTCCAGGACGGGCAGCTGTTTTTCCCCTTTGTACCGCTCAATGATCACCTACGCAAAGAAGGATGAGTAAGAGGAAGCAGGTGCTGGGCAGGGGCCACAGGCATTGGACCCCGGGACTCACCGGGATCTTACTGGGGTGCTGCTCGCGGATCTGCTGCACTTCCTTGCATCTGTCGGCTGGAAAGATAAAGGAGGCGGCTGTGAGGCTACGGCCCGGGTGACTCGAAGCCAGGGGCGGGGGAGGCCCTCCCTCACTGCAGCAGCAGCAGCTTCCCAGGGCGCTGGGAACCACGGACTGTAAACAAGGAAGCGGCGGCTTCCGGGGTGAGCCGGCCTCCCATCCCCATCTCCACCCCCTCCCCCCTTCCCGGCTTCGTTCTCCCGACCTGGACCCACCCCCGTGGAGCCCCTCTGACTACGAGCACCGCGCCTCGCCCCCCCAGAGCACACACTCAGTCACACACCCGCCTGGATCCGAAACCCTCACGCTACCCAGAGACCTTGTCCCCACCCACCCAAACCCCAAGCACAGACTCAGACGATCTAGGCATGGGTCCAGGGCTCCCCCGCCTGGGTGGAGAGGCAGCTTTCGACGGCCAGGCTGGGGTGGGGCGGGGGCACCCAGCGACCCTCAGCCGCAACCCAGGCTCTCCCCTGGCGCTGAGCCAGACCCCTCCCCCGCCCGGGACACTCGGAGTAAACACGCCAGGGCTGAGGGGGAGGGGCCTCGTCTGTCTCCTCCCCCTACGCCCCTTAAAGGGCAAACCTAGGGTGGGGGAGAGAGGACGGGTCCGGGAGGCCGCCCTCCCCCCCTCCCGCCCAACCGTGGAGCTCTCTTGGTGGAGGTGGGGGCAACCCCGGAATTGCCCTCCTGTACCCGGACCCTGTAGGTGTCTGCGTGACGCCACGCATGCCCATGACATCACCGGCCATCGGCTTCCCACCCCGGCAGGTCCCGGGACGCCCCCCGGGGTCCGATCAGATCCTTCCAGCCCCCCACCCCTACCCCGCCCTGGCCTCACCGAAGCTTCGCCGCTGCTTGAAAGGCCGGTCAGAGGGCATCGCGCTGGGGTCCTGGGTCGGGCAGGGTTGGGGTGGGGTGGGAAGTTCGGGGTCAGGGATCGGGTGTCGCCGCTGCTGCTTCGGGTTCTCTGTAGCGCGCGCTCGGGCTCGTTCTGGTTCTCAAACCCGAGCAGCTGCTGCCCGGAGATGGTAACTCAGCTCGGTGACGTCACTTCACAACATTCCTTAAAGGGGAGGCTGGCCTAGCCCTGCTATTGGGTCGACGAAAAAGCCACCCCATCCGCCCACTGACCCCATGATGCATGGGCAGCCACGGCCAGGAATGGACAACTGAGGAGGCGGGGCTCCCAAGGAGACGACGCCTTCCTGGTCGCTGCCATGACAACAGATAGCCGCACAGCTCGGCGCTAGCCTGAGACGTCACATGACCCGCCCCCTCGGGTTGTAAGGCAAGTTCCGCGTCAAGGGCGCCCCTTCGGCCTCGGCCCCTGTGCAGGCGGACTCTGTAAGCTGAGGTCCCGCGCCCCTCGCGCCTTGTGTTCCCCAGAAGACACAGTCCTGGTTTCGAAAAAAGACCCTACGGGCAGGGAGTCCGCTGGGATGTCCGGGTCTCTAGTGAGCCGGGGGCCTGGGAGCCCATCTAGTCCAGGGGAGGAAGCGGGTGCCCAGGGGCCAGGGCCCTGCCCCCGCACACTCGGTGACTCCGCTGTGGCAAAGCACCGCCTGGAAACCACGTCTTCCGGCTCTTCCCAATATACCTCACTCCCAGCTCACGTTGGGTAAGTCACAGGACTTTTCTGGGCCTCAGTTTCCCCACACCGGGGAGCTGGACCAGGTGATCCTGCAAGGTCTCATCTAGCTTCTTCAGTTGGAATGTTGTTCGGACTGGTTTCACCAGCGCGAGGCTCGGAATTCCGAGGCAGCCACGTCCCTGCCTCACTGCCGTTTGCAGAACCACCTCTCACCTGAACTTCACAAACAGCCTCCTCCCCGCTTTAAATTGAAAAGCATTTTAATACTTAGTAAAAGCAAATACATGGCTCGAACCCTTGGCAGTGTTTGTGACAGGAAGAGGGGAGGGAGTGAATGAGATGATTTTCAGATGCTGGTGTTTGATAGGAAAATGTTTTAAATATAAAATTCACGATTAGGGTTCTCTTGCTTAAATGCCATATGGTTTCAGGGGAAAGACTACCAAGCAGTTTTTTGTCCCGGAAAAGCTGAGGGAAGTGTGAAGAAGGGAGGAGGGAGAGAAGCTGCTGACAGAAAGGACGAATGATTAACTTCCCATCACCCCTGCCATGGTACTCCTTTAACTCTCCTCTTAAAAAACTAGGCAGTTTTAGGAGATTTGTGAAGAAAACCATATTCTTGGTCTTCCTCTCAAAATGCTGAAAGAAGGTATGGTTATGAGACAAACAATATACTAATCAATGGCTTTACAGAGCAGAACAGTGCAGGCAGCCTGGGTCCCAGGCCTGGTCCTGCTTCTAAGGGGCGGTAAAAAAGCAGCTTTTCAGGTTCTAGGATTCTAGAGTTGCTTCCTGATGGTAGGGATTTCAGTCCTGGCTTCTGCTCAGCGACACATAGTGTTCTGCACAAAATACGGGCCTGACAAAATTCTGCCTCTACTGACTTGGAGAGAATTACGGAAGTGTCTGCAAAGAACACACAAGGAAGGCATTGATAACCAACTGAAAGAAGCAATTGAAACTGAGGCTCTCACTGACACACAGAGGCCTGCTGGGTCTCGAGACCCTGGGATGAGAAAGTTCCTCCAGCACACCTATATTGTGACACCTCCAGCAGTCCCAGGTGTGACTTGGGCACCCAGGGAGCTTGGCCTTATTTACAGTAGGGAACTCAAAAAAGTGGCTGTGGATAATTTTCAGTAGAAAATGGAGGAGGGTCTGGTCCCTGGTGTCCAGGAAGGTCAAGAGAATCTCTCCTATGTTCAGGCTACAGCTGAGATGTACTACAAAATGTCCTGCTGGGGGAAGCAGAGGATTGAGGGAGATGGCAGCAGTGGACTCAAGGGGTCATCACAAAGCCCTATTCTACCCACAGTGACAGGGTACAGGCCCATGTCCTTTTATGAAGGCAAGAAATCACCCACTGTATGCCAGGCCTCACTATCCTCCTCTATACCTGATTGCACAGGAAATTGGTGTCAGCACTTACATGCCAGGCACTAGTCAAAGGTGGTGTTTGCACCCTCGTGCCACACAAACACCTTATTTCATGTGACCTTACTGAGAAAGGGATAATAGGCTGTTCCAGAAAAAGTAATTCTCTGGTAAATGCATTAGCCCCCAAGCCCCTTTTAATAGTAAAGCCTCGTTGCTGAAAAGTCTTCAGAAAATATCTAAAACCATTTTCTCTATAAAATAGCCTCTTATGTGGTCCCCTGAGCTAGTCTCTTCCCACCCAGCCCTCAGAGGCTATCCCTCCTTCCTCAAAAGACTTCAGCAGCTCCTTCTGGCCCCCAGGACAAAGGACATCATCCTCAGCCTGCCTGGAATTTAGGGGCCTCTACACTCTGAGTTCAACCTCTTCCACTCCCTGAAATTTTCTTCAAGGTTCAACCAACCTCACCAATAAGGCCTTCGGTGAACCTCACACACCACTCTACTCCTCTCAGAGGTACTTTTCTACACTGAGCAATCTTGATTGCTGAGTTCCATGAGTCTTCATTGTCTTGGTGCCCCCAGAGTGCTCTACACCCGTGATTTTACAAAGTGTAGGTAGCTCCTGATAAGGAATAAATAATTAACATCTCTGTAATATCCAGTCTGTTGTCTAAGGTGGTGAGAGGTTCAGTGATCTGACCAGGGTGGAGTATGTATGAGGCAGGACCTGAATCCAGGTTTTCCTCACAGGTTACTCTGCATGACACAACAGCAGCTCCCACACAGTAAATACTTAGTGAATGACCCTTTCATTGATCAATAGCATCTCATGGACCCTAAGGAATCTTTCTTTGTAGGGAATCTCCCAGGGCCACATGACATCAGTTAATTTTCTTCCTGACCTCTTTTTCTTGAACATGGAAAGTACAGCTGAAATGCTCATAGAAAGGTCTCTCCTAAGTTGGGATAGAACTGATCATGCTTCTTCCACAGGCTTCCCTCCTGGTCCTTGGGCCATCCCTTCAGACTCCCCAGTCTTTCCAGGACAATTCCCAAGTCCTTTGCAGGTCCCTCCTCTGTTCTACTACTGTGAGCCTATGCAACCGGGTCAGCCTTTGTGCCAGAACAAGAGCCAATGGGGCCCTAAGTTCCCCCAGACCCACTGTGTGGCTGATACAGATGGATGGTTTCATTCACACCAGGACCTGTCCACTGGATTTGTCCCTTTCAAATCCCTTGGAGAGGTCACACTCTCAGCCCCACCCCACCACCAGCTGCCATTTAATTCACAGGCTGACTCCTCTACTAGGTCATGGGATCATAGATTTGGAGATGAAGGACGCCTGAAGGTTATCCAGGCCAACTTTCTCATTTTACAGAAGAACCTGAGGCCAAGAGAAGGGAAATGACTTGGCCAAGACCACAAAGAAGTCAGTTCCTCTGACCCCAGTGTACTTCCCACTACATCCTGCTGCCTGCCTTGTTCTCAAAGATCCAGGTTCTAGACCCCCCCCCTCACTCCCACCCCACTATAACTTGAGACCTTCCCACCAGGGCATTTAAAGATACAACAAAAGAATAATCGTTACAGTTATTTTTAGTTCCTTTCAAAATAGCAACAAACTTAAAACCAGAAGCCCAGAGCCTGGATTGGGAGGAGGGAGGGCAAGCCTTGGGGGTGGGCACCAGCCCAGGCCATTAAGCTTGTCTCAAAGGGCTTTCTTCCTGAGGGCTAAAGGCTCCAGCTGCAGCCTCAGAAGATGGCAAGGTGAATAAAAGGTTAAGAAAATCTATTGGGCCCCGCCCTGGGTCACATGATCTCTGCAAATCCAGTCCGACATCATTGTTTTCCACAAGCCATTCAGTTGTGAGAGGGGCAGGAATGCTTTCTTTCAGGGAGACTATTAAATTAAAGAAAAAAAAATATGGCACCTCTAAAATGGCAAATTATTCTGTTGGATTTTGGATCACAATCAGGAAATAATCTTTATCTGCAAAAAGAAGAAAAGACACATGTCACAGACTGATTGACTCCATGTCTAGGCTCTGCCAAATTTGTTGTGTGGCCTTGGACACGTACTTTGCTTTCCCTAAGCCTCAGAGTCACAGGAGTGATGAAATTAGAAAATCTTAAAGGGAAGGGACCTCAGGGCTTATCCAGGCCAACCCACACCTGAAAAATCATTCCTGCTAGCAGATCCAACAAGCTAATTTGGCCTTTCTTCAAAACCTCCAGGAAGGGGGAATCCCCTACCTTCTAAGGCAACCCACTGCCCAGTTCCTCTTCACTGGGGAGGGGGAGTCCCAGGGTGATGGCTGGACTTCTGCTGCTTTATTCCTGAATGTGACCCCTCGTGACCCCTCTCTTTATTCTGACAAACACTGCCTTGGCCTTGTTGGATACCATATCATTCTATAGACTCATATGTAGAGCTTGTGGTCCACTAACAGCCATAGATCTTTTTCACTTGAAACACTATCTAACCAAGTCTCCCTCCACTTTGTACTTGTGAGGTTAATTTTTAAAATCCAAGTGTCAGACCTCACAGTCATCCCTATTAAAATTCTTATTATTCAATTCAGCTCAACATCTTAGCCCACTGATTATTTTTAAAATTCTGTTTCTGTCATCCTATTAGCTATTCATCCCCTACCCCAGATTTGTGTAATCTGCAAATTTGATAAGGATGCTATTTTTGCCCTTATCTAAGTTACGATTAAAGAATAGGGGGAGATTTAAATTCAAATTCTGAAACATCTTGGACTCCAGGATCTTATTCATCTCAGTCTGAATCTCCAGTGCTTAACCCAAGGACTCTCATGTAGTAAATCTTTACTAAAAGTTTACTGAAATGAAGAAAACATGTAATGACATTTCAAGCTTAAAAAACTTGGCCTCTCCATCCAAATTACAACAAAGGGGTGAGTTTAATCTGATCAAGTTCAGCTCTCCTGCCCTTGAATTTATCTTGTATTTGTTTGGAACCCATCTCGTGTAGCCTTCCTGGTGTAAGTGTCCAGGGAAAGGACTATGTCGTTTCTGTATTGGTGTCCCTAGCACCTGTTACAGGGTAGAAGATGTAACTGATGCTTAATAAATTCATGTTGATTGACTGAAATATAGTTCTTGTTTCTCTACTTATAAGAGAAATTATTATTAATAACCAATGATTTGGGGAGAGTCAGAGTTTCCCCCTTTTTTAAGTCTTCATTTGACAGTTCAAGTCTAGGAAAACAGAACTGATGATAATAGACAGAATTAATGTTCTCCTTAATTTAGGTATTGCTACCTCACCCAACTTTACAAGGAATTTAATCTAAGGTGAAATTGGCCCACCAGGTTTTACTCAGGCTTGGGTGGGAGATATAGATCCTTTGTCTAGATTCCCAGAGGTGTTAGAGTGACATAATCAGTCATATTTCCCCCAGCCACCCATTAGAAAAAAATCTACCTCATTATCTGTTAACCAATCAGAATTGATAGCCATCCTCAGGAACACCCACTCTTCCAAAGGTATATAAACTGAGCCCCTGGCGATGATTCATCTTTGGGCTAAGAGAGAAGGCCGAATGACCATCCCTTTTATTAATAATATGCTAGCACTATTAATAAAATGATTAATTACTTAGAAACTATGTCCCTTGAACTTTTGAAATGTAACACTCAGTAGGTACTCCAAAGTAGCAAACTATTTGTTAGTGTTTATACAAAATTACCCATTTGACAAAGTGTGCTACACTGATCTGACTTGTGCCTTCCTTCCTAGGAGTGTAGAGTAGACCACAGGTATCAAACTCAAAACTCCAACCAGATTAAAATGTCATTGGGAAATGTTTAACAAAATAAATAAAAATACAATACAGCACAGATTATGTTAATTTCTATTTGACATGGACACCATTGGTGTAAACTAACATTGACAGTTTCCTTATTGTGACAGGAAAGAGAATCAATCTAGACCGTGCAGGTTAGTGTCTCTGGCTGCTAACCCTAAGGGGACTGTTACATCAAGAAAGTCGGACTAAATGAATTTTAGGATCCTGTTCACCTCTGGAAGTCTATAACATGAGGCAAGCTAAGAAATGGAAGTAGCCATTTCCCTGGTAATATGAACAGATGAACATCAGCTCTGGAGCAGACAAGGCTGTTTGCGGTAAGAGTCAAGAGAGGAGGAATCTAGTCCTGACTGTGTGACCTTGGGTAAGAAACTGAACATTCCCTGAGTTTCAGTTTCTCCATCTGTACAATGAGGAGGTGACACCATCATCTCTAAGGGCCCTCTAATTCCTGCACCCTATGCCCCAGGATGTCACCAAAGGAAGTTTCTTTCTGATGTGCCCAATGAAATCCTGAGAACTGCTCCAAGACTGAGGTGATGAAGCTCTTACCTGGCGCAACCATGATCTCATTTTTCTTGGAGCGAATTCGGAGGAATGTGAGATCATTCTGGGGGTCAATGTCTCGCACAGTGCCCCGAGCCTTCAAGATGAAGCTGTGCATCAGGTTGGCATATTGCATGGTGGTGGAGTTGTCCATGGTGCTTTTGATTGGAATGCCTGGGCCAAGGACAGATAAAGTGAGAAAAATTAATGCAAACTCTTCTGCTCCTTCCTCATTCCCATGATTTACAGAAATGGCCACTTGTGCTTGTGTCATACAATAAAGTGAGAGATTAATCTTTATAATCTTGGGTTTTATGGTATAAACAGGGTCACTCATTTCAAGGTCAACTCTAATTTAGAGTCCAATAAAGATTACCTTTTAAATGAGCCTTTCTCTTAGTGGAAGGGGTCATTTGTCCCAGTTTCAGAGGCAAAAAGCTCTCGGAAGTAAGTCACCTCAAAAAACCCGAAACCAACCACGTGTTAAATGACTGGAGCCTGGCTAATAGCAGATGAACAACAGTGTCTGGTGGCACCATTCGAAAGGTCAGAAGAGATATAGGAAGAATCCCATGAAGTGAGAAAGAGCAGAACATGCACACTGAACTATGAAGACCCCAGAAAACAGCAGCATCAGCAAAATGTGGGAGAATACTAAGAGTTCAGAAGAAGCCACAGAACCCATTGATTATCTATGCTTTCATGAATCATATTTATTCTTGGCTGTGGGATGGAGTAATTATCTGTGCTGCTGGCACCTGAGTTTAGAATAACAAAGAAAAGCCAGCTTCCTCCTGCTGATTACTGTACTTGCCATCCCACCCCACCCCCTATGGGGGGCAAGTACCCAGCACCTAGCACAGCATCCAGCATATGGTAAGCTCAGCTTAAGGCTGAATATGACAGGTGCTTATTTTATAAGAAGTCATAGCTAATGACCCCATATTAGTAAGATTATACCCATTTATATTATTATATTATATTTATATTATTATACCCATTTAAGGGGAATATGAGCAGAGCAGACTCCTTCCTCCCAGGGTCCCTTAGCTCTGAGAGGCAAACTTCTGCCTTATCTTATTAGGGTCCCAAGTCATTTCCCAGTATGCTGGACTCCAAGCCTTCTCTACTCAAGACCTTCATCTTCACCTTTGGCCCTTGGCCCCCTGAGAGGGGAACTTCTGTCTTATCTTTCTGGCAGTGGGATGAGGTCCAGGCTTCTACCCAACCCCCCACCCCTAACATTCCCACCTCCAGCCAATGTTCTAGAATATAATCCTTTTGAGGATAGAGACCATCTTGCTTGTCTGTATCTACAGTTTCTGTAGTGTTTAGTACAGTGCCTGGCACACAATATGTGCTTAATAAATTCTTTCTCTTTGTCTTGGAGCTAACTTGGTAGTGATGCAGAAAGAGCACCGAGTTAGAAAATGTGCGTCTGAACTCTAGTCCTAATAACTACTTGGCTATGTGACCTTGAGAAAAACAATCTCTTCAGGTTTCAGTCTCCTCATCTGTAAAATGGGGATAGTTCCTACCCTACCTCCATAGCAGGGTTTTTATGATGATCAAATATGAAATAACACCTTAAAGGACTTTGAAAACTGCCAGGAGTACACATCTATTATTGTTTTTATTTTCACCATAAGGCAGGGAATGAGTTAAGTCTGATTCCTCTGTCTTTTTATTTATTTTTTTAAATTTTTTTGCTTTTTGGAGGGGGGAAGGCAGGGCAATTGGAGTTAAGTGACTTGCCTAAGGTCACACAGCTAGTGTGTCAAGTGTCTAAGGCCAGATTTGAACTCAAGTCCTTCTGACTCCAGGGCCGGTGCTCTATTCACTGCACCACCTAGCTGGCCCTCCTCTGTCTTTTTAGAGGGCTTAAGGAAATGATGACATGTCAATTTTGTCCCAGGATCTGTCAGAGCTAAGTCACTCAAAGTGCCCATGCTTTCAGCAGTATTTTCAAAACGATAGTTCTGGGAATGCTTCATGGCTCTATCCAAAGCAGTTCAGACAAAGACCTGAAAAACAAGTAGTTTCTTAACTAAGAGGGTGATCTTAGGCAGCTGAAACTTCCTGACACAAGAGAGGGTAGATTCAGAAGCAAACCACCTGGCTGGTATGATCCCCCACCATGACATGCTGGGATGTGCCTTGATTTTCATGCAGCTTCTAAAAGGTTTTATTCATACACTCCTCCCTAATAATCCTCTCTCCCCTTCATCCTGCAAGAATGCAGATCATAGTGAAGTTACATGCACAAATGCCGCATCAACACCATTTCTTCATGATCATAAGCTGTAGGACATACTCGAAAGGGCCTTGAACTGAGTCAGGAGATATGATTCTCAATGTATGACCACAGGCAAGTCACTCCTAATCTGGGCCTTCATCTTCTGTACAATGAGGGATTGGATTAAATAATATTTAAACAAGAATCCTTACTACTCAAACATTCACTGTCTATTCCCTGCCCTGCATGGCACCATGTTTGTTGCAAGGGGTGGTACAGATGATGCCCAGAGCTCAGGGTTTACATGGAATGAGTTCCGTTAGGATGGTGTTTTCCACATGAACACCCTGTGTTTTCCTTGGTGTTGGGAGGCCTCTCTACACAAAGATGAAAGAGGATACTTACCCTTTTCATCAAAGAGTTTGCAATGTAATATTCTATAATTCTTAGTGTATAGGTGAATTTTCAATGTTCATAGAAGTTACTTTTTATCTATGCATTAGAACAGACCCTCATTACTGCTCCTGAAACGCAGTACTCAGTGTTCCATGATGTCAAGCTGATTACATTTTTAGATCTGAAGTAAGATACTTGGTGACATTAAATTCATCTTTTTGCCTCCTCACTGGATTCAGTATAGATAAGCCCTTGCTGAAACAACCGCTGTATTCAAGGCACCTGGGGTCTAGCTAAGGTTTCTAAAGAAGCTTGAATGCCAAGATATCTAGTGACAATTTCCTCTTTATATTTCTGCCTTCTCCCTCTTTCCTGAAAATACCTTCAAGAACATTGAATTCAGGGGGTTTCTAACTGGCTTAGGACAATCCTGGAACACAGAATAAAGAACACTAGAATGCTAGAGCTAGAAGGGACATCAAAGATCATCTGGTCCAATTCTATCATTTAGTAGATAAGGAAACATTTCCCAGGAGTGGAGGTAATTTGCCCTTGATCACACAACTAGAGAATGGCAGACTCAGGACTAGAACTCAGGTTCAGGGCTCAGTTTCCTATTCTGTAAAAGAGTTAGGAAGCCATGCACCCCTTTAGCAGGGCTAAAACAGGATAAAAGAAGATCATAAGTATGAAAGTGTGTCAATAACTGTAAGAAATGGCAGCTCTCTTAGGTGGTCAGAGAGAGGGCACTAAGTACCTTCTGCATTGACAACAATGATCCCTTGAACTCCCTTCTGGCTCTGAATTCGTTTTAAGGTTTCTTCCACCTCAGCCTGGCAAATGAAAAAAAAAAAGAGAGGAAAAAATAAGATTAGGAATAGTTTCCAATGTCACTTGGACACCAATTTCCCCAAGGCTACACCCAGTCCCCCAACTCCTCTTTAAACTTCTCCAGTAACTGTTGGTCCTGGGGTCATTGTAACAGTTCCTTGGATCCTACTGGCCTCCACTCCAGTCCATCCTTCCCATCAAAACCACGGAACTTTGTTATGGTAGAATCTGTTCAAACCTAATACAAACCAGGCCACAATTATCATTACAGAATCTTAACACATCTTCATCATCCTGAAGCAGGTCGTTTCACACTAGTGGGAACACTTAACATACCTGACAAGGATTTGAAGAATAATGACGTTATTTCTTTCAGTCCTTAGTCTTTTCTCCAAATATCTTTTGCCTGTGTGTGAGGAATACTTAATGCCCCTGGGATTTGGATACTTAAGTTATAAACTTCCCCTAAATAGGAACAGCTTCCTTGGGCTCCTATTCAAGTTCAGAGTTTACCTCCTCACCAAAGATGAGAGAGAAACAGCAGATTCTTCATTCCCACCCTAGTGCCAGTGGAAATACCCTGGAATACTCTCTGCTGTCCAGGGACCCCCTTTGACTCCACTTTTAACTGCTTCTAAGGGTGGGGAACCTGTGTCCTTCTAGGTCTTTTGTGCAGCCTTTTGAGTGAGTCCAAGTTTTATAGAACCAATCCTTTTATTAAGGGGATTTGTTCTGTGAAGTTTGGAGTCAGTGAAAGGGCTGCACTTGAGGATCTAGAGGGCCACATGTGGTCCTAAGCCCTCAGGTTCCCCACCCCTGGCTTAGACACAAAGCAGAAGGAAGAGTGCCTAAACCCACAGTTGGAGAAAGAGAATTCTATTTTTTCTTTAGTATTCTTTCATATTCAATTTTCCCAATTCCAATTTAAAAAGCATTTAAGTACCTATTGTGGAAGTCCAGAGCACTTGACCTAGAATCAAGAAGGCTTGTGTTCAAATCCAACCTCAGACCAACCCTGGGCAACTCACTGAACTTCTTTCTGCTTCAATTTCCTCAACCGTAAAATTGAGATCATAGTAACACCTACTTCCCAGGGTTGTTGTGAGGCTCAAATGAGAGAACAATTGTTAAGGTCTCAGTATAGGGCCTGGCACTTAGGAGGTGCTTAATAAATATTTATTCCCCTCTCTTTCCTTTCCTACTATGTAAAAGGCACTGGGCTAGGCTCTGGGATACAAAGTGACAATGAAGAATAGGCCCTAACCGTGAGAAGCTTACATTCTATTGGGAAAAAAATGTTATAAAAAGTGTTGGGTCCTCCATTATTACTAGTGTTATTGATCCATAATATAGCTGGACCATAACAGGAAAATAATTAATATTTACAACATTGTTTCTATGGAATAATAAGTTCCAAACATATTTACTACTTTATTTCTAAGTTGGGGATGATTTGTTCTTTTCACCTTTTCTGTGTTTGCCCCCAAACCCTAATAAAGTAGCTTAATTTGTACACTATAGACCATGTGTCTCAATATGAATCTAAGTAAAGCTATGTCTTATCAAAGGGTCCTGAATTTTGAGTCAGAAAAGTTTGGTTTGAGCTCTCCTCCTCCTCCACTCCTAGCTGTAGGACATTGGGAAGGTCATTCTAAGCCTCACTTTTCTCACCTGTAAAATGGGCTGAAAATACCAACCCTACCTAATTTCAAAGAGGGATGTTGTAAAGATAAAATTAGATAGTGTATTAAAACAGGTTCATGCCTGTGAAGTTTTTTGTAAAGACTCAAGTAAATATAAGAGTACCATGTTATATCTGTTGGAATGGGGGGAGAGGGTGATATGTGTCCTCCATTCAAGTCTCTTCTTTTGGAGAACTAGAAGCAAAACATCAGGACCAGATATCTAACAAGTGGAAACCTCAGAGTCTGGTGCCCAAACAAAAAATTCAAAACATCCTCAAGGAAGCAAATCTCCATTAAAGGAAGGAGGGACAGACTCAGAGACTTAATGTACTTAATTAACTGTCACCTGAAGATCTGACACATCACAAAAAGTTCTATGCAAGAAATATGTGACAAGGACTCCGAATATTTATTCTGTGGTAACAGTAAACACTTTGGAATTTATAAACAGGATACAGAACAGAGGTCAAACTTAAATCCATTTACAGAGGTAAAGTCAACTTTACATCAGAGGGCTTGCTCCAAAGAAAACCCTTTTTTTTTTTTTTTTAAGCAATCGGCGTTAAGTAACTTGCTCAAGGTTACACGGCCAGGTGTTTCTGGGTGGGTGCTAAGTGTCTGAGCCCTGGATTCGATCCAGGTCTTCTCAACACTGGAGCTGGTGCTCTTACTCGCTGTGCTACCTGGCCGCCCCCAAGAAAAACCTTTTGATCCCAAGCATTCCTTTCTTTTTGTGAGGTTGAACTTTTGGCTTTCATGGAGAAGCACTTTCTTCCCAGGGGTTAGTGTGGGAAAGTAGTTCATAATCTGGTTACTTCCTGGTGGATATTAGACCCATGACCCAATAAATCCAAGATGAGAAATCTCCCCTAAAGGTAAGAGGATAAGGAAGTTGGATGAGCCAAATTATGTAAATGCAAAAAGACAAGGCAATATGTAGAAACTGGGTGAACATCTGGGTTAGGGAAGTAGATTTAGGAAAATCTGTAATTCCAGAATCAAATATCAAAGTATCATACAAATATCAAAAAAGCAAGTAAGTGAACAGAATCTAAAAGCAGGTGGAAGCAAAAGAGGCAAAAAGAAAAACAGGCACAAATAATGTGTTGGTCTATGGCTTCCTGTCATCCTGGTGGTATTCAGTGGCATTCCATGAATTTAAAAGTGTCTTTACTTGGGTTAAAAAAAATCAACTGTACAACTGCAGATGGGGGAAGATATGACTATGTGAGAAAAGATTAGGGATTAGAAATCTGAATGGGCCGATGGTGTGACAAGGCAACTAAAAAAGCTAAAAGTGATCTAATGCAGCTAGTCTACTTTACGAGAGGAAAAATGTCCAGTATAAGAGAGGTGCCAGTCCCCCCGTTCTAAGCTCTAATCAGGCCATCTGTAGAGTGATTGGGCATCAAATTTTAGGAAGGACAGTGACAATGTGGAGAATGTCCATAAGAGCTTAATGAGAGGACCATGCCAAAGGAATCCACTGCGTGTTAAAGGTCTGCTTACCTGGAGAAAACTCAGGTAGGGAACATGAGGATTGTATTCAAGTACCTGAAGGTGTGTCACGTGAATGACGGATTTGATTTATTCTACCACAAAGGAGTACAAGTAGGAAGAGAGACAGATTTCATTCTGTCCAGTGTCGAGAAGCCCTTTTAACAAGCATAACTTTCCAAAGACAGAATTAGAGATATCGAGTTCCCTGTCCCTGGGGTAATTTCAATTGAATAGTGAGACAAGCATTTATTAAGCACCTGCTAAATGAGGCAAAGGCCCAGTGACCACGCTTCAGGAATGCTAGGGAAGGACGTGTGGGGCCCAGGGTCGCTGGAGGTCCCTCGGAGGCTGCACTAGGACCTCCGAGAGCCTTCCTGGGATTGTTCGGCTTCGCTCTCGAGACGCTTCGCGGCTATTGGGGTGGGGGAGAAATGAAGGAGTCCCCGAGGAGGGGGAGCCGGGGTTGGGGGGCGGGGCGGGAGGGTTCCCCGCTGCTACCTGGCAAAGCGCCCTTGCCCTGCCTGAGCATCCCAGCGTAGTCCTCATCCCCTACCAGCCAGAGACCGGGCGGGGCAGCCACTTCCGGTCCCCCGGCATTTGGGGCCCTGCATTTCAGTTCCCACCCTCCGCCTGCCTGTCAGCCCCAGTCTCCAGGCCCAATCGACTGCTACGGAATGCTCTAACGGAGAAGGGCTTCCGCGTGAGGCAGCAGGCCATGAGAGAACAAGGGTCCGAGAGAACAAGGGCCCGAGGCTGTCTCCCGCCAGGGTCTGGCACTTACCATCCTTCGGACAGAAACGACAATACCGCGGCTACAACAGAGGCGGGGGCGCCCAACCCAGTCCAGAGACGGTTCCCTTCGGCGCATGCGCAACCCCATCTCGTAAACAGGGAGCTGCTGATGATTGGCATCTCTTCTAGCCATTGGTGTGTCAGAGTTCCCTTAGAACCTGGGCTCTTAGCCGCCCGCTCCCAGGGCCCGTCGGTGATTGGCACAGTGCGGGCAGGAAGCGCAGCCCGGACGCGAGCTCCGCGGCATGACGCCACAGGCGCGTACGTGAGTACGCTCTCCAGGCTTGGGTGTCCCTTTCTCCTCAGTTGTTGTTGCAGGCTGTGACGGCTGGCCTGGGAGAGTAGAGGACCCCGGGGCAGTGGAGAAGGGAACAGGGCTCAGAGCTCGGCCCCGCGCCCATCGGGACGACCTTGGGAAGGTTCGCCGGTTTCCCCATTTGTGTCAAGCCTTCCATCTCTCAAGGCCTTTGGGGTCGGAGGGCAGATGGGGAGAAGCCGGCCGCCTTGGTTACCTCGGGGTGGGGAGGGGCTGCCTGTATTTCCCTTGCTTCCAGACTTGGAGCCGGGGTCAGTTCACGACTCGGGCGAGTGGCAGGCCCGACTTCGGGGTTCTCCCAAAGTGGGGCGTTAGTCTGCTAATGTGGTGCCAGGCACCAAAGTAAATGAGGAAGCGTCCTGTGACGTCAGAGGCAGACGGGCCAGGGGCGTGGGGCATCCCGGATGGAGCTCCATGAAACGCACCCCTGGGAACATCCCGACATTAGGTACCAGACTTTTCTCCTTGTGAAACTGCTTCTGCTATGCCCCAGCCCTCAGGCCGAATCTGCTTTTGCCTTCCCTTAATTCTCCTGGAGATCGAGGGATCCCGCACAAATAGAGCAGGATCTGATTTCCTGGCCACCCACAATGGCAGCACTGTAGGGCGGAGTACTGGACTGGATGTCGGGAGACAAAGATAGTCGTGATGGCCAGGCACATGACTGAGGCAAAATTAACTTCATCTCAGCCTCTTTTCTCATCTGTAATACGTGGATAATACTTACACCATCCACTTAATAGGTTTGTGGTGAAGGTGCTTTGTATACCTTGTTGACATGTTAAAATTATTTTTACAACTCTATGGGGTAGTGAGTGATTAGTTATATCCCATTTTACAGAAGAGGCATCCTGAGGCACAGAGAGGAAATGACCTATGTGAAGTCATTACTGAGTAGCAGAGCTGGGATTTGAGCTTAGATTCCTGATTCCAAGTCCAGGGCTCTTTGCATTATTATCTGTCTCTTGTGCTTTCTGTTTGGGCTTTTCAATAGCCTTGTCCTGTCGGACAGAAGCACAGAACTGGATATATTCGATTTTTGCCTTTATATCCTAAGTGTGTTTAGCACTGAGCTAGGCACATAAACATTTGATAAATGCTTGTTGAATATTCAGTGTGCTCTAAGGGCATTGATTTTTCACGTGATCTTGTGTGAAACTGCCTATGTTGGGACGAGGTGAAATGTCAAAGGTGCTTTATCATCAGGTAAAGGCATTAGAGAGACAGAAGAGGGAGTATATCATAGTGGAAAGAGCACTGCTCTTGGAGCCCTTCATTCCACCAATCAACAAGAATTGAAGTGCCAGCTATGTGCCAGGCCCATGACAGTCCCTGCCTGCAAGTAATTTCCATTCTATTGGTGAGACACATGTTCACAGATAAATAAATTTTAAAAAAAATATATATATATATAGTGATGAAAGGTATTGGAAATTAAGGAAAGCCTCTTGAAGGAGCATTTGAGCTGAGCCTTGTAAGAAGCTTATACTCTAGAAAGCAGAAGTGAGAGAGGAGATCATTACACAGAAGCAGGAGGTGGGACGTGTAGGGAGGGGACAGCCAAATAAACCAGTTTGGCTGGGGCACAGAGAACTTGGGAGGAAGCAATGTAATGTCTGATAATCCTAGAGAAATATGCTGGGGCCACATTGTGAAGGGCTTTAAACAGTAAAGGAATTTGTATCTTATCCTAAAGGCAAGAGGAAGCCACAGCCTTCTTGAGCTCATAGTCAAAAGAGTAGAGTCCCCTCATCTGACATTACCAGCATGCCTTTCTTAAAACAAGCCACAACCAGCATCTCTTTCATCATCTATAAAATGAGGATCCATGCATCATGTCAGTTTAATAAACAAGTAGTTGTGGTATTGCACAAAGATACCTGTGATAGATACCCTTTCAGAAAGCTCATAACTGATGGGGGTGGCAGGGATAGGAAGAAAGGAATAGAATTAACAGTGACAGGAGAAAATGAGGTGAGTCAGGATCTAGGCAAAGACCACTTTTACCTTGGGGATGGTGGGAGAGTTAAGGGAAGGTTTTATTAAGGTATTTTGCTTGAGTTGGGCAAGAAAGGAGGGATTTCAACTGTGTGCAGTTCCATTCCAGTTGAAAGTAGATGGCAAAGAGAAATATAAAAACAAGACACTGTCTCGTCTTTGTTCTGTGGTTTGAAAGGAAAGACAAGTAAAGTTGGAGAGGTAGAGTAGGGTCACATTGTAGAGTAGGGGTGTGAAGGCAACTTGTACCCGCTTCACTGATTGTCCCATTTTGACCTTCGAAAAGGGCAAATATAAATCAGGTTTTGGTTATTGGTTTTGTTAATTATCTAGTCTTAAGAAAGTAATGGAAAAAATGTTAACTGAAATTAAATCTATAAAAAAGTACATTTTTCCTCCTGGAGAGTTGCTTATTCAACTCTACCCCTGTAGAGAGCCTTATATGCCAGGCTCAGGTGAGTCATTACAGATTAATCTGAGCAGAGGAACAACATGAACAAAGTCATTTATGTGTTAGTGTAAAACTAGTTGGATTCCTGGAATATGAGAAAAACATGTTGTAATTACTTAAAAATGCTAAAACTTTCCATGACTGTCTTATGGCAGCAGTCTGGGGCTTATGATGGCAGGACTAGAGAGTTTTATTTTTGGGACAGTACCCAGCTTGGCCATGAGGAACTCAGTACAGTGAAGAACCAGCAACTGCCCATTCTGCCTCCTTATCTGAAGTCCCATGCTGGGTAGGAGTGTTTGGAAGGATGTCGATCCCAGAAAGGTGTGGACTAGACTAGATGAATTCCCAGGCTGGGTTCTGCATCCATTGCTGTGATGGGCCAGGGTTGGTGATTGTTTAAGGTAAGCAACATTCAACAAACATCTACCAGTTAGCTTTGCATTCGATTGGATATAGCTATCCTAACAGATTCCTGGGATAAGTGAGTGGTTTTAGGGGATGTTAAAGATCAAAAATTTTAAAAATAAAATAAAATGGAGTGGGAACAGCTATCTTCTCTCTCCCTATAGAGGTAGGTGTAATAGAGCATTGCTTTCAGAGTCAGATGACCAGAGTTCTAGTTCTACTTATTGCCTGTGTGTTTTCCTGGACACGTCACCTAACCTCTCAACCGTATTTTCCTCATCTATCAAATTATATTAGGCTAGGTGGCCTTTAAGGTACCTTCTAGCTCTAAGATCTAATGATCCCTATCACATTTGGTATAACACAGGGCTGGGAAGGATAGCCATTAAATATGAAGACAGAATTGGGACTCCCCACCAGTATAAGTTCAATTTAGTCATATCAAAATCCTAGACTTGGGAGCAGCTAGGTGGCACAGTGAGTAAGAGCACCAGCCCCGGAGTTGGGAGAACCCAGGTTCAGTTCTGGCCTCAGATACTTAACACCCACACAAAAAAACTGGCCGTGTAACCTTGGGCAAGTTATTTAACCCCAACTGCTTAAAAAAAAATACTAGACTTGGATTCAAAAAAGTAATTAAGGTAGTAGAGATGTGGCAGGACAGCAGTTCATGGGGAGAATATGAAGGGTTTTAGTGAATTATAAAGTTTAATGAGCTAATAAGTGATGGCAGTTAAAAAAGGGTGCTGTAATCTTGGTACTATATTCATAAAAGGGGCAGCTAGGTGTGACAGTGGATAGAGTGCTGGGCCTGGAGTCAGGAAGACTCATCTTGCTGAGTTCAAATCTGGCCTTGGATACATACTGTGTGATCCTGGGTAAGACACTTACCCCAGTTTGCTTCAGTTTCCTCATTTGTAAAATGAGCTAGAGAAGGAAATGGCAAAACACTCCAGCATCTTTGTTAAGAAAACCCCAAATGGCTTATGAAGAGTCAGACACAAATGAAAAGACTGCACAGCAATAATATTGATAAAAGTAAAGTGTCCACAGCAAAATAAAGTCTTCTCGTCCTCTGCCCTGATTAAGCCACACCTTTTTCTCGTATTATTTTAGGGATGACGATGACGATGATGACAAGCTAGAGTATGTAGAAGAGGGCGACCAAGACAGTGAAATAGGAAGAGAGTGTTAAACGGAGCTGGGGCTGAGCAGAGAAGACTGGCCTGGAGAACGTGACTGCTGCTTCACAGCCCCTGCAGTGAAGAGACAGATTATCAGTCAGCTCCATATAAAGGAAAAACTGGAGTGATGGGTGTCCTGACACAGCTCATGAATTCCCCATCCCTGGAGGTTTTCAAGCACTGGCTGGATGACCACTTTATTAGGGGTGTTTTAAGAAGAGATCTGGGTCTGTCAGGGATTCTGTTTGTTAAAAGGGAATTGTGAGCCCTGGTTCTGCTCACTTGCCACCTGTGTGATCTTGGGCAGGTCCTTTCACCTCTATGAGCTTTAGTTTCCTTATCTTTAAAATAAAGAGCCTGGCATAAATGACCTCTGAGTTGTCCTGTCGCTTTAGATCTATAATCCAGATTTTTGGAATATACAAAGCACTGTTAGGCACTGTATATAAAAAGAAAAAGATGAAAAAAAAGCAATACAGTCTACTGTCAAGGAGTTTACATTCCACTGGGGGTAGGGAGAGCTTGGTACACAGATAATACGAGGTAGAATGGTACAAGTGAAGAATTCAGGGGGCTCCAAGGTTGGATAAGACTCAAGAGGTACCTTTCCATTCCTATAGCCACCATTCTAGTTCAGACCCCTTTCACCTCCTGAGCTGCTGCAATAACCTAGTGGTTCTTGCTGCTAGTATTTCCATCTTTAATCCATCCAATACTCTGCCTTACCTCATGTATAAATATGACAGCAGGATGAGAAGAGGGTATCGCTTCTGTTCCTCAAACTTTCAATGAGCCCTTATTCCCTACCACATAAAGGCCAACCTCACTCAAAGGCAGTTAAAACCTCCATTGTGCACCATGCTTTCTTCTTCTTTTTTTTTTTTTTTTTTGCTTTTTGGAGGGGGGAAGGCAGGGCAATTGGGGTTAAGTGACTTGCCCAAGGTCACATGGCTAGTGTTAAGTGTCTGAGGCCAGAATTGAACTTGGGTCTTCCTAACTCCAGGGCAGGTGGTCTATTCACTGTGACACCTAGTTGCCCCAATCCTGCCTTTCTAGCCTTACCTTGTGACTGAAATGCTATTTCCCCACTTCTGCTATCTTGAGACAACACAGGATCATAGGTTCAGAGCTGAAGGGGCTATTGGTCTTCTACAGTAGCCCCTTCACTTTACTGATGAGAAAACTAAGGCTCAGAGAGGCAAGATGATTTCCACATTGTCACTAGGTAAGTCATTATTAAGAATTGAGTTTCTGTCAGGTCATTTGACTACAAACCTAGCCATTTTTCTATCACATCTGGCTGCCTCCTTTCCATTGATACCCATGTGACATACTATCTCCTCCAGAAATTATTTCCTGACACATCCAATACTAATCTTTTCGCCAGGGACCACACAAAGCTCTTTGAGATTCTGTGCATCAGAGGTGGCGAGGTCACCCAGTGGATAGAATACTAGACTTCAGAGTCTGGACCAGTCTAAATCCTGCCTCAAGACACTCACTAGCAACGGGGACTCTAGTCAAGCCACTTAATTGCAATCTGCCTCAATTTTAGCAACGAAAATATAAAGCATTTTGCAAACCTTAAAGAGTGCTATGTAAATGCTATTGTTGTTTGCATTTATGATCCACATTCACTTTATAGTAATCTGTGTATATCACCCTCCCCACTGTTTCTTTAAGGATTGTCTTTTTTTGTTAGTTCCCCCAATGTCCGGTAAATTGTTCTGCATATAGTAAACACTTATTAAATGTTAGTTAAATGTAACTGGACGTCTCTTTACTCATTGAGCCAGACTGAAATTTAGAGTCCCTTGCAGGAGATGGTATGCAAAGCAACTATGGAAAGTGTGGGTTTAGTAGAGATTAACTGCTGACCCACTTACTAGGCCTTGAAAAGACATACTGATACCATCACTTTTTTGGACTGACTCGTCCTAACTCCTATATCCTTAAAGACACTATTAAAATTCAGAGACTTTAACATTTAATCTCCTAAAACAAGAGAAAGAACTAATTCCTGAACAGATCAGCTCCAGGCTAAAAGGTGGTAAGTCTGTGTGCCATCTTATGTAGGTGGTCATGTCTCACTGAAGCATTCCTGCATAGAATGGACTTATAAGTTGGAAGCCCTATGTTGAAGTCTGAGCTCTGCCACTAAAAATGGGACACATTACCTACTTAAGCCTTAGACTTCTCATCTGTAAAATGGGGATAGTTATCTTTGAATTACCTACCACCCTAGTGATAATGCTTTGTAAATTGTGACGGTTTATGGAAATGTTAATAATTACTTGAGGAAAATAGTGGAAAAAGCCAGCACAAACCCCTCTCATTAGTGACCTTTGATGCTCTTACCCTTAACTTTTTGAAACAAAAGCCATCTTGTTATATGAAACGATACACAGTAATGCTAATTAGGGGAGACAAATGTATTCTTCCTTCTGTGTGTCTTTATCATGAAAGGGCAAAACCAGATCACCAGGGTGGTCATAAAACTACCTCAGGGATCTGATCCTGCAGAAGGTGAGTAGTGACCCTTTACCTACAACTAACAAAAAATGTCAAGTAAAGGACCAAAGGACCAAAAAGTTTAATTACAAATTTGAACTTAGACTTCGTAAAAAAAACAAAACAAAATGAGTGAGCCAGCTCTTTAAGGAATTGTACAAAGTGCTTGACTTGTTAAGGATACTTTTACAGTGACCAGAGTATTTGAAATTACAGTCCAAGGAAAATTCAACAATGAAACTCCAATACAGTATTGTATAATCCAGTGCTGCTTTTCCCTGATTAGTTAGTGAAAGTGTATATACAAACTAGAATTTTTTGGGAAAAAAAAACAACAAAAAACCCTTTAAAATAAAATCCCCCCAAAGGGGCTGGAGATGCCAATTTTGCAAGAGGTGACATTAATATAAGATTTATCAGAAAGAAAAGGGAAAATATATCAAAATTGAGACAGGACAGGATTAAGAAAGAAAAATATTATCTCCTTGCTTTATTAGAAATGAATAAAAGCATATGATAGTATTTCCAATTATTAACTGAGTAAGTATAAAAGGACATAAGTTTCTTGTTTGTTGGACTGAAATGCACATACTAGGACTTTCACATGACTCCCCTGGGGGCATGCCCTAGTCACAGATTATAAATTTCCTGTCAAATAAATAAAAGGTAAGGCTTGTCATTAGTTGGTCAAAATCCACTGGTGTGAAATTAAAATCTGAAAACTAAACTGAATTCTAATAGGGTTATTTGAAGTCCTACATTCTTAAGAGTCTTGGTATTCTGACACAAAATCATATAAGTAAAGAGCAGTAGTTTATTTATTTGGCTTACCTGTTGTTTTAAAACCACTATACTTTGATTAATTTCTACTAAAAATTTCCCTGGCCAGACCCCTTCTCGCTTGTCAAAGAGAAGACTGAGTGCTGTGCTCCCCAGCTTCCCATACAGAGCGGAAGAATGCACCAGCTGCTTATTTTACTTCCTTTTTATTTCAATATAACATGCGGTAAAAAAATTAACAGGATTTGTTAGCATTTACAATGCTTACAAAGAAAATGGACTTTCTAAAAGCATTTTTTAGTTAAGATTTAAGAAATCTCTCTAATTAAACACTTACAACAAATCTATTTTCAAATGTTTAGTTTGGACCCAAATGTAAGGTTTCATTTGGTAGGTATTTGTATTTCCTGTATATCTCTGCAGTATTTTCGCAAACTCTGGTTCTTGGGATATCCAGCCCCCAGTTCCCTAGTACAGCAGGAAAGACATATACATGTGACCACTTAAATTAAAGGAAGAAATGGAATAAGGGAGACCCCCAGGCTGCAAAAATATATACAAGCATTTACCTTTTCTGGAACTAAACATTTCATCCATAAAAATATTTAACAGCCAAACCCTATAGAACTAGGGTTATGGCTATTTCAAATATAACTATTCTGTATCTTAAAAATATAGGGCAGAAAGCCTCTTGGGTGATATTTATACATTTTAACACAATATTTCTATGTCTGTAGATGACTCATGATGCATTATGTAGAACAAAAAAAGTCTACTTTCTTACATTATCTCACTTAATTTTGTAAATCTCTCTTATTTATAAGACTCTTAGGTAACTAAATTTCATTATAATAATTCACCTCACCAGGAAATCTTTATAAGGCTTTGTCTCTTCCAGAGCCCATCACTTATCACAAAAATTTGGTCATAGTTGGGTAGTTGGTAATTATTTACTCAGTAAGACTGTTTCACATCCTCCCAACAGGAAAAAATGACAAGTCTCTGCTTTAAGATCAGCTATGGCTTTAGGAAATCAAAAAGCATTTCATGGGGTATATGCAAGAGATGTGTAAAAATAAAATAAAAATCAAACAGGATTGGGAGAACCTCTTTTCCCTTTCATACTGACAGGCAACCGCCAGACAAGGCAGCCCATTCTACTCATACGAAATCTCTATTTTAAGATTCTAGTCTCTTAGAGCCAAAGTACATTTAATATCTTTACAATTTTTTGTTTGTTGTTTGCTCCGAGATTCAACTGTGGAGGAAACAAAAATATTTTCTTCCAGGTGGGACTGGATTCTTTTTCTGACATCCACCACTTAGACCTCAGGCTCTATCCCAGTCTCCATGGATTAAAACCCATGACTGAAATCCATCCTTAGACAACTCTGTGGGGGCAGAACGAGGAAAGACAATATACATATAAAAGACCCAAAGTGCAATCATCAACAAAAAATCAAGTCTAATCTTAAATATTAACGGAAAACAGAAATTAAAACTGCTTAATTTTAAAATGAAAATAATAATTCAACTAAGCTCAGGCACAACAAAGAACCAAAATGACTACCTTAACATATGATGGAGAAATGATCAGTTCAAATCCAGAGAGAGAACATTTCACAGGTAACTGAGTAAACACACAGATGGGCTTTCTTTCAAGCAATTCTTTAAAAAAAACCAAAAACCTCAAGTTTCCCCCAAAATGAAAATATGATTTCCAGAGATGTTTTATATTTAAATAGTTTGGATTAGAAGGTAAACAATGCATAAAGTGGTTTGTTCAAACACCACTTAAATGTTTCAAAAAAAAAAAGAAAGAGGAAATTATCTGAATATGACACAATTGCAAAGGTCAAGCCTAACTTCCATCTCTCCTTTTCTACTACCATCAACAAGAATCTGTAAAAATATTGGACATACGGGACCCAACTGATTTTAATTCCAGGTGAACTTTTGCAAACAGTATACAACCACGGTGTTTATATAGAGGGATTTTTTTGGTTACCTAGCACCATTCTGGATGCTCCTTCCCTCTGTTTGCTCTGTCCTCAATTAAACTGCTAGTGGTCAAGCTTACCAGACCTGTCTCACGTACATAGCCACTTTCCTACAGTGTTAGCAATGCTGGGGCAAGTTGAGCATTTGTGCTAAGTTGAAAATCCCAATGAGGAGACAAACTTAATAGTGTCATGTGCAGGCTGGGATTTAGTTCTGTCTGAATTCATTTTTGAAGTGGCACTGAATGGCAGAAGGTATTTGTGAACAGATGCGAGAGTTCTGAATCACTTCCAGAGGTAACATCAAAATGATGCAAAATGGAGAACAGTCAGGCCAAGCTGCAGTGAGAATAGGCACATGAGCTGGATGCTTGCTCCTCGTACCTGGGAGCTGGCTTAAGCTTGAACTGATAATCCCTCTTTACCAAGAGGCTTACGATGAATAACCTGCACTTTGCAGCTATAAAGGGACTTCTGCAGCTTCCTCAAAGAAAAACCTACCTCTAAAGGAAAGACTTGACCAAATAAAAGGTTAAAGAAACATTCTTGTTGAGTAAAACAAGGCAGGTGTCATTGCTGTGTTAAATCTCAAGTTAAGTCAGGTTTCATCTGGAGCCATGTCACTTGAAGATCTTATTTCTGGAAGGGCTCGGTAGAAATCCAGAATTACTGGGGCATCAATCGCAATGATAACATTAATTTACTTACACACAAATAACTCTTTAAACAATCAGAGTCCAATTTACAAGATGTGCAACAAGCAGAAGAGGTGAAGGACAAATATTGCAAATGAATTCATGTCCTTCAAGGGTGCAAATTTTCAGAAGTTACTCTTGTCCAAATCCTTCTGTTTCCTCAATGGCAAATAACAGTTTTTCCTTCAGTTGTTCATAGCTCTTGTAGGGTGGTAGATCCAAGCGGTTAAAACTAAAAGTAAGAATGATCAGCATGAGAGAAGCAAACTCATAAGAAAACAACAAAGAAGCTGACAAAATATTTCACCTTTGGGGTTTAATTGCTGCCAGAGAAAGAAGGCTCTTATGCAAAGTTTTACATGATCCCTCCAGATTTTAGTCTTTTTTTCCCTCCTCATATTACTTTGTATTCACTTATCAGAGTACATGTATCCCTACAGTAAAATATAAGTTCCCTGAGGGGCTGTTAGCATGGGGAATAAATGTGCCTGGCATACAGGTGGTAATCAATAAACAAGCATTTATCAAGGCTTACTATGTATAAGGCACTTCTTTCTCTAAAGGCTGAAAACATAAAGAAAAGCAAAAACAGTGCTTGCCCTCAAGGAGCTGCCATTCTAATATGGGAGATAATGTAATAAATAGGTACAGATAAGAGAACACACAGAGCAGATACAATGTAGCAGAGGGGAGAAGACTGGCAGTCTTGCTGAACTGCAAGCCTTGATTATAAGTTCTCTTGGCTTACACATGGAAGAGGCAGCCACCTCTGTTAGGAACTGCAAATTGATGTAATTCATCTAGACCTAGTGCTTTGGCCCCAGGAAGAAATTCCAAGTACTTAATTAATTAAATTCATGTGAAAATAGCAGTGTACCCTGGGTAAGTCTCTCCCCATCAGTGTTCTTAGTTTCAGAATCAACAAAATGAGGGACCCGGGGTGTCCTCTAAGGAACTTTCCCACCTTAAAAGTAGATGATAACAGAGGGAAGGGAGGAAGGTGGAGAGATGATGCATCTGGTACACCACATATTCTGTCAGACACCATCAATGTGTTTTGCTGACCTGTTTTGGTTTCTCTTCCTTTTAAAATCTTTATTATAAGGGCCGGGTAGGTCACTGGCTAGAGGTGAGAGGAGGAACAGATGTGGAAACAAATGTGATGCAAGAACAAAAATACATCAGGAAAAATACGATTTTTTAAAGAATCTGATACTATGAAAAAAGACCAAGCATTTTCCTAAAACCAATAGAAAAAGTAAACAAGGCAAGCTGAAAACTCACTAATCTTGGAAGTGAGTTTTAAAATTTGCTTTGGTGGCTCAAGATAAATGTGCCAAGGAGGTGGTATAGTTTTAAAAAGAGAAAAAAATATCAGAAATGCTGTTCTTATTCTTTCATCCATATTACAGAAGTAGCTTTGGAATCTTGTTGAAGCCTAGAAATCAGTGAATAAAAGTCTGCTTATTTTCACCAACCTGTTTTCTGTCATTATAATATAAAATAATAGGTTTTTTTTTTAAAAACATAAAAAGTAAAACGAATAAACAAAGTAAGTGTCTTTTCCCAAGTAGGGCTAAGAGGTGAGTTCTTATCTAAACAAGGCAAAGGTGATAATAAAAGATAAAAAAAATTCTGACCAAATAAAATCAGGACCCTTTAGCACAAACAAGATCAATGGACTTAGAAGAAAAACTGCAGAGTTGGGAAAAATCTTTGTATTAAATATCTCTGAAAAAAAATCTGATTTCCAAAATCTATAAGGAATTGACACAAATATAAGACTTCAAAGGCAGCCAAAGGATTCATACCCTGGACCTTTCTGAAAAGTTTTCAAACAAAGAGCTTCAAACTTTCAGAAGCCACACCAATCTCTAAATCACTATTAGAGAAGTAGAAATTAAAATAGTTTTGAGGCCTCAAATTCTATCTCATGATCAAAATGATGGAAATGGTCGGTGACAGAGGGAGCAGGTGAAGGAAAAAAAAAACACCGTTGGTACATCCGTGAATTGGTCTAACAGTTTTTGAAGACAATTTGAAATTATGTGATAAAAGACACTAAATTGTTGATAACCTTCTGACCTACTACTGGGCATAAAGCCCAAAGGACACAGATGTGCTAAAATCTTCATAGCAGTCCTTTTTGTGGTATCAAAAATATTAGAAACAAGTGAGGGCCCAACAATTAGGGAAAGGTTATTGACAGTTATGGAATATGCACGTACATATACTCTACTATATGAAGAATCCTGGGAAGTGCTGACATAAATTAAGTATATGAACAAGAAGACAACATTCACAATGACCATAATAACATAAAGAAGCATTGAGGAAAATCCTGTGAAAAGAAGAATCATAGTGAAAGGTGAACAACACTAGGTTCAGAAGCCAATCCTAGCCTAAGAAAACGTATCATGAAATAGCCTCTCTCCTCTGTGTAAGAGGGAGTGAACATTATTGGAAGACTGGACATGACTGAGGGGCAAACTGGTTTTGTTATAAGGGAGGGTGTTTGGGGAAAGGGTGTCTATCAGGAAATGACTGTGGTGTAAAAATAAAAGGCATCATAGAGTAGGTGGGAAGGAAGGAGGCAGCCAGTGTACATGAATTTCTGGAATTTAGGCAGTGAAAGGAGAAGCTACAGTCACAGAACATAAGAGCAAGATCTGAATATATTTGTAGGCAGTGAGGAAGATGTCAGTAGATAAGGAGAGGAAAAGATGTGAGAAGAATAACTAATGGGGCAAACTAATGGAACAAGACACAAGGAAAGAAATTAGCCCTAAGTAGGAGAAGGGCCACTTCTTCAGAAACTTAAACAAGGCTGGGTAAAGAGGTAATAGGGAATTCAGAGTTATGGGGATGGGGAGAGGACTCTTTAAATGGCATAAAGTAGGAGGTCAAGTCATCTGCTAAGAGGGAGCAGGCTGCTTGCAGGAGGGAGGTATCAGAAAATGAGCAAGTTCTGAATAGCTTAGACCATGTAACAGTGTGACGGAATCAGGAAAAGGAAGAATAAAAGGTTTTCTGTGCAATGGTCAGGGGTCAGCTGAGATTAAATAATGAATCTGCAACAGAACCAGCTGATCTTCCACAAGCATTAAGCAGCATAGAGGGAATCTGAGATCAAGTTTTCCAACTCTTCAGTTTCTTTCCATGATACCACATAATGGGATTATTTCTTTACAGAATAAAATATTATGAAAAAACGGATGATTCATGCTTCAAGGTTAGTCCAGATGATTGCTAAGGTCCTTTGCAATTATGCTTTGGCAACTGTTGTAGCATTCAATTATTTTTCTTCCTTAAGGAAAAACACTATTTCCCCCCCAGTCTCTCCCTTTTCTCAGCTTGATTTAGTGCCTTGCTTTAATGGTCATCAGCTGAAAATTCAGCACATAATTGATGCTTTCTTTTTTAAATCATCTTTCACTTCTCAGTGACTAGGATCCCCATTGGAAATGTCCCTTGCTGAAAATGATAAATATTGGAGGGAATGTGGGAAAACTGGGACACTAATGCATTGTTGGTAAATAGTGAACTGATCCAGTCATTTTGGAGAGCAATTTGGAACTATGCCCATAGGGCAATCAAATTGTGCTTTGATCCAGGAATACCACTGCTAGGTCTATATCCCAAAGAGATCCAAGGGAAAAGGACTCATTTCTACAAAAATCATTATACCAGCTGTTTTTGTGGTGGCAAAGAACTGGAAATTGAGAGGAATGCCCATCAACTTGGGAATGGCTGAACAAGTGGTATATGAGTCTGGTGGAATATTATTGTGCTATAAAAAAAATGATAAGCAGGATGATTTCTGAAAGACTTACATGAACTGATGCAAAGTGAAGTGAGCAGAACCGGGAGAACACTGTATACAGTAACAGCAAAATATTATATGATGAAGAACTGCGAATGATTTGGCTATTCCCAGCAATTAAATGTTCCAAGACAATCACAAAGGACTCATAATAAAAAATGCTATTCACCTCCAGAGAAAGAACTAATGTTGTCTGAATATAGACTGAAGCATACTATTTTTGTCTTCTTTTCTTTTTTTTTGTTTGAGTCTCCTTGTACAAAATGTCTAATATGGAAATGTTTTACATAACTGCACGTGTATAAACTATATGAAATTGCTAGCCATCTCAGGAACCATCCTCCCTCAGGGGACGGGGGAGATGGGAACAGAGTTTGGAAGTCAAAATATTTTTTTTCAAATGTAAAAAAAATTGCTCTAACATGTTAATTGAGGAAAAATTGAAATAGTAAAAAAAAAATCCCTTGTTGAACTTAATTAAATAAAACAAACCAACATGTTAGCATGTCTGATAATGTATGCCTCATTCTGATAGTTCCTCTCTTCCCAGAAGAGGGGGGAATGTATCACCTGATTAGTCCTCAGAAGTCAAGTATTAATCATTGAACTTGGGATATCTTTCAATCTTTACTCTGCTATCTGAGAACTACATTTTTTGTGACAATTATCATGCATCCTCTACAATTCTACATACTGAGAAATACTTCAGTAGGTATAATTTCTTCATTTGTGAGCCAGATTGCTAGAAAGTTTTTTTCCTTAGTCTGAATGATTTTACTCACCAGGTATGACTTCTAGGTAACCAATTTTCTTTCCCAACTTTTTCAATGCAAAACTTTTGTGGTCCATTGCTCCCTATGACAAAATAAAAAATATGTATCAATTTTTGGTGTGTCTGCCCTTGACAGAAAATGATGCTTTATCCTCCTATATCTGGGATACCAAACTGGTAACAGGAAATACAGGAATGTAATATATGAAAAACTCAAGTATTAATGCTAAAGGAAAAATGAGAAAATAACACAATCAGTTTCTGGTAACCTTCTCTGATCAAAACTAGGTTTAGATTCAGATTTTCTAAGAAGACTCAGAGAACATGGCTAAAATTGCTTTGGAAATCTAGGTTTTTTCCTTCCTTCCAGTGAAAAGCCTTATCTCAGTAGCTCAATACTAACCCCACCTTCTTATGGATGAAGAACATCCATTATGCTCTGATGGACAGACACAACATTTTCAGACTCCTGAGGGACATATTGCTATTTTCTCTTCAATTCAATGGAGTAAGTACCTATGATATATGCAAGATACCTGCTAAATGCTGGAGAGATAAGGATGAGAAATGACAAGTCTGTGACTTGAAAGAGCTGTTAATTTTAACCCAGAGCCTAGCATTCAGTGGGCATTTAATAAGTACTTGTTGATTTTCAATCTTTAATCTCTCCTCATCCATAGTGCTTCCCATTTGCCTTTAAACATGGACAACTTTCCCTTGTAAATCTTAAAGCAAATGAGTTATTTTAAAAACTACTTGCTTGACCCTGCTATTCCTTCCAGCTTCCGTCCTATTTCTCTTTCCTGTTCCCATCATATTACTCCAGGGAGTGATCTGTCTTCATTATCATCCATTTTCTCCTTAATCCCCAGTAAACTTGTTTCTACCTCCTCCCCAAACCCTGGAAACTATTTTCTCAAGGTCATCTTTTCAACAGATCCAGTGGTCTTTCTGACATTCTCCTTCTCTTGTGACTGCCTCTCTGTGGCATCCAGGACCTCTTTTTAGGACTGTCTCCCACCATAGCTCCGAGCCCATTGTATTACCCTGGCTCTTTTCCTTTTCTTTGGGCCATTTTCCTATCTCCTTCACATGTCCTTCATTCTTAGTCTTCTGGTCTCTGCTCTCCTTTTTCCTAGAGAGCAGATCTGTTCTTATACTTTCAATTATCATCTCTATGTGAATATGACTCCCACAAAATCTAGCCCTGGGTGGGGAAGAAGCACCTAATACAGAATTAGAGAATCTGGGTTCAAATATGAGCTCTGCTATTTTACTTCCTGTGTGACGTTGGACAACTTACTGAACCTTTCTAAAGTTGAGTTTCCTTATCTATAAAATGAAGGTAGGACTTGGTCATCTCTAGGGTCCCATTCAACCCTAATTTTTATGATCTTATGATCTAAAGGATCTTTCCACTTGTAAGTCCTGTGATTTTTTTTTCAAACTCAGCATGCTCCCATCACCTTTCTTGTTTCCCTAAAAAAAAAACAAAACAAAACAAAACAAAAAAAACCGAGCTTCTCAAGAATAAAAAAAACAACACATGCAAGGGCTAAAACAATGTAAATTCAGTCAATGCTGAGAAGTAAACTCTGGTCAAACTAAAACTAAGAGATTCATCCTCCTTTTTGTTACAACTAGTAAAGAGTTTTTGTAGAAGTGTCACTTGTAGAGGATTTTGGGGATGCATTCAATGGGAAGTTTGTTGTGTCAAAACAAAATGTATTCATTTTTTTTTTTAAAGCAATGCTATGATAGGGGAAAAACAACAAGCTCGCCTTCTCACTTTCTTCCCCAGGGCCATGCAAGGGTACTGCCTTGCACTCTACCTCAGAGCCTGAAGGCTGCCACTGATGCCCCCCTCCCTTTCTTCTCAACTATGTACTGACTTGTACTATTAGAGCATTGCTTGTATGTGTGCTTTTTCTTTTTAAGTCTTCTTTATTTCCCCAATGACTTCTCTCACTAACAACACCTAGGTACAATGTTAACCCCACAGCAGACACTTAATTTTTCTAGAGATTAGGGCTGTGGTAGTCCTTAGAATCATTTCAGAAGTCAATTTTCACAAGATGGGTTACCACTATTCATCCACTGATGTGATATACTGGGTTTAATGTCTACAATGAAATAAATGTGACAGTTCAATATCATAAGGTAACATAAACAGAAAGGGTGACTTAACACAAAGCCAAGTTAATCCAAATTACCTAAGGGAATTACTGCTTTATATCTGTTTTGGTTAGTTCATACATACATATACATACATATGTAACTGTATCTATCTCTCTATATAAAAAGAGCTGCCTGCTTAACCAATTTCTGTATTGGAAATATTTGCATACCCATGAGATCAGCAAATCCCCCAACTGGCAATCTGCAGGTCCCAGTAACAAACTGCAATAGCCTCATTCTCTTCTCGTTGTCAATTTCTTTCACAAACTGTTAAAAGGGAAAAATAACTTTTAAATATATGGAATATGTATATTTTGAAGCAACAAGCAATAATAATATCAAGCACATAAAAATAGCAACATGTAAGGTAAAAATCATCACGAAGAATCCCCTTCAACATTGCCAGTGACAGGACTGACCACTTCCTGCCTTGCCCATATCTGTCATTAAACATATTTATCAGGCACAAGACCTATGCATTTTGCTTCTCTTACTCCCAATACTCTCAGCTATGAGATGTTTTAGGAACAGTTTTTAGGGTTTCCTTAGCCCTAGATGCATTCAAGGACAGACTAGATAACCCCTCATCAAGATGATTTAGAGAGGATTCCTGCTTCAAGTGTGGGTTAGACTAAATGACCTTTAAGGACCCTTTCAACTCAGATTCTATAAAGGCCTCTTCTGCCACTCTGAATGGGAAATAGAGAAAGGGGCTGAATTTTGACAGTGAACAGCTGTGCCAGATGTGCTCCTACTATTTTAGAATCAAAGTCTTAGGTAAAGCACTCCTGACCCTATTCAATATTCCATCCTCCAACCCCCAATTCCCTGACACAGGGGAAATGCAGAAAAAAGAATGGAGAAGTACCCTCTGGCATTTATATGCATAGCAACCTTGTTCAGTATAGATTTTGTTTTATGAAAAAACTGTTGTTTAGAGAACCCTGATCCAGAAAGGTTTATTCTATTGTCACAGTTCCCTCTATCTAAAGAGAATATATCTGGGATGCCTAGAGATAGCTGCCGAAACATGCCACAGATAAGTTGGTTTGGCAGATACTCTGTCTCTTTCTCCTCCTGCTTCCTCTGGGATAGAAATATGGCACAGTTTATTTAGCAATCCTGAGAGCTACAACCCAATGATAATCTTATTTGGTAGTCAGTCACCACCAAGTTAACCTTTTCTAATTTGCAGCCTGATTTTCTTTTAACTCAGTCAAATATCTTTCAAAAAGAACAATTTACATAGTAATATTTACATTATGCAAGTTTCACATTTTTTGATAAAATCTTCAATTTGAACTGATAAGCACACAAACACACAGAGAAAAACTATTCTTGTTTCGGAATCAAAAACTCTATTTTGTTTTACCATTTATTTTGTAGAAAGATTCCAAAGCTTTCAAAAACTTTCTTAATTAATGAAAAGCTTTGGCATGACAAACAGCAAACAATGCTTTAGTTATACAATAGCCCAAAACACAAGTAAGTATCACAGTATAGGAGAATGTGGTACATTATAATGATAGTTCTATCTTATGCCTTGTAAAAAGAGTAAATTACTAAAAGTCCTATAAGGACCTAGTTATAAGAGGCCATCCCAAATGAATGAATCCAGAGGCCTGCAGTATAAGCAGAGTATAGTATATTTTGTTTTGTAACTTGCGTTCTGTCTGATGTAGTTATTTTCTAATAAATTATAAAATGTTGACGAAAATAAAAGTGAAGAAATCAGCTACAAACCTGCCAAAACCACATGATTTGCTTGCTCGTCCTAGTATAATGTCGGTAAATGGCATGTCTTTGCCAGTCATTTAAATCAATCTCTTGCATTCCACACAAAAGTACCTTTGATGACAGAAAATACATGGTTTATTCAAGGATTTTAAAGACTTATTATAAGTATACTTTGACCAGGTCCCATCAATAATAAAGGTATGAAAGAAAATCACTAGCTCAACATGATAGCTTAACATTGTTTTTAACAGGGGGAGGCTAGGTGGAGCAACAAATAGAACATCGGCCCTGGAGTCTGAAGGACCTGAGTTCAAATCCGACCCCAGACACTTGACATACCGTGTTTCCCCGATAATAAGACACTGTCTTATTAGTTTTTTGGACAGAAAAACACCAGAGGGCTTATTTTCAGGGGAGGGCTTATTTTAATGAACATTGACAGCAATTTTAATAAACAGGTAAATGTGAACAAAAAAATGTACCTTTATTCAATAAGCAAATCACTGGGGAAGAACAGGATGACGCACTCACTGCTGCAGCTCGGAGCGCGGCGTGCGTTTCAGGGGGGGGGGACGGTGCATACAGAGGGTACTGTAATGTAGCGTGTAGCGCAGGGGATCACCTTCACTGCAGTAGCAATCTCAATAGGGCTTATTTTCGGGGGAGGGCTTATTTTAGAGGAATCTTACACAGTAAGGGGAGGGCTTATTTTCGGGATAGGTCTTATTATCGGGGAAAACGGTACTTACTAACCATGCAACCTTGGGCTAGTCACTTAACCCCAATTGCCCTGCGTTCCCCCCTCTAAAAAGCAAAAAACAAACAAACAAACAAAACCTGTTCGACAATTACTAGTTTTTAAAGCACCAAATCTATTCAGGATTTCATTTTTAAAATCAGATACCAAGAACTATTATCTACCTGTGATATAAAATAAATTTCAAGGATATGGTATCCACAGAGAAAAATACCACTCATGGTACACTTTACACTAAAACTTAACTTTTACTTAAAGACCTAGTTCAGTTACACTAATTCATGAATGAACATTTATTAATGTTATTTATATATTAACTAAAAGGAACAATATACTAAGGGATGGTCAACAATATCAAATGCCTCAACAGGGACAAAGAGTACAAGGACTGAGAAAAAAGACACTGGATTGGGTTAAGATCGATAGAAGACTATATGACCCTGGACAAGTCACAACCCCAATCCCCTCAATTGAAAAACAAAAAAAAGGATCAATAGGAGAAAGAAGTGATTTCATCATTGGAGAACATTACAGACCATTTGCATATTAAAAGAGGAAATAGATGAGGAATAGTAGTTTTGGGGGCCTTTTAATTATCCGGACATCTATGAAAGCTCTCTCTGCCTGAAGGACAACTTCTTGACTTGCCTTTATAATAACTTCATCTTTCAAATATCAGATGAACCAACAAGGGGAAATTCTATTCTGGCTGATTCTCACTGACAGGAAGGATTTAGCTGTTGGTATGGAAATGAGGAAAGTGACCATGCCTATTTAGAATTTGTGATAGAGGAAGAAAGAATCTCTGGACATCATGGGATGCATCCTAGATTTGGGGAAAATATATTGCAAAGAGGTCAGAGGAAATATACATAGGATTCCCATGACTAAAATTTTTGCAGAGACAATCAGCCTAGAGTGAATGGAAGATGCTAAGAAATGAAATTCTGAGGACATGAAGGGAAATAATTCCATGGAAGAGGAAAGAACCAAAGTTATATGAAGATGATAACAGGGATGCAGAGAGAATTCACCAAACTAAATTTTAAAAGAAATGAACAGAAGATAGAAGCAAGGGCAAGTCAGAGAGGATAAACCAACTGTGTGGCATAGTCCTACAAAAATGGTCAGGAGTGCTAAAACTCAGAATGAGCTGAAGATGGTGAGGGAAGCAAAGGACTACAAAAAAGATGGAGACTTTCTCACTATACAGTGAGGAAAAGGAAGGACAGAACCTTTGCTTGCATTGGATGGGCTGATAACTGAGAGAACATTAGAGAAAAGGCTGAGCTGCTCAAATCTTATTTTGCTTCTGTTTTCTCTGCCAAAAGAGAATGGCTTCTGGAGTAGAAATGGCCACTAAACACCCCCCGAAACCCTAATACAGAGCTATGGCCCAAGATAAATGAGAAGATGGTAAGAAAGAACCCAGTTGTACTGGACAAATTCAAGTCCCCTGGGCCAGATGAATGACACCCCCAGGTGGTGAAAGAACTTGAAGATGGAATGGCTGAACTCTCATCAGTGATACCTAAGATATCATGGAAAATGGGAGAGGTAGCACAGAATCAGGGAAGTGCAAATGTCTCAATATTAAGGGAAAAAAAGAGAAGAATAAATCTACACACTATTCAACAGTGAGCCTTGATTCCTGGAAAGATTCTAAAACGGATCAATAAGATATGGCAGGTGAACTGCTAGACAGGGAAGGGTGATCACAAAGAGCTTCCTCAAGAAGAGGCCATGTACAAGTCACTTTATTTCTTTTTAGTTTTGTTGGCAACATTATTAAACTAATAGATGAAGGGAATGCTGTGAATATAGTTTACTTGTAGTTTAACAAACTCTGATACAATATTTCATTCTGTTTCTATGGAGAAGACGGGGAAATGTGGACTGGATGATTGACCAATCAGATATGTTCAGAAGCAGCTTGAAGGTAACTCAAAGAGAAGTGATTTATAGTCTGATGTCACTGTGGCAGGAGATATGCAACAGACTACTCCAGGGATCTATCTGTGCTACTAACAATTTTAGCTACCATTTGGATAAAAGGTAAGATCTAGTTTGCAGAAGACACAAAGCTGGTAATTTTACCACCAGAATAAAAAAAATTCCAAATTCAATAAAATTCAACGTCATGTTTTTTTAAGGTATCAAAATCCAACTTCATAAATACAAGATAAAGGGGGCAGAAAAAGATCTTGGGGTCCTAGCAGACTGAAAGCTTATTAAATTAGCAGTGTGACATGAAAACCAAAAGACCTAATGCAATTTTAGGCAGCATTGTCAGGCATAGTTACTAGGCATAAGATCAAAGTCCCTCTATATTTTTTTCCTTGTAAATTTTGTTCAGTTTGTAAAGTCACAATTTAAGGCACTGACTAAGGTGTAGAGTGTTTAGAGGAGGGTAATCAGGTTGGTAAGACTATGCTAAAATGAATTGTTAAAATGAAATGGGGATGTAATTCAGTAAAGAATCCTGAGGGCAAACTGTCTTCCAGGATTTGAAGGATTGTCATGCAAAGATGGGTTAGACTTACTCTGTTTGGTCTCCATAGAAGAACAAGGGGGCTGGGGGGAATTCACAAAAAGACAAGTTTAGGGTTGGTGTCAGGAAAAATTTCCTAACAATTAGACCTATGTAACCTGAAACAGACTGCCTGGAGAGGTGGCCTGTTTTCCCTTCCTTGGAAGTGTTCAAGCAGAGACTGGAGACTATTAGTCAGAGATATTATGGTTGGGATTGCTTTCAGATATGGATTGGACTAGATACCTGCTCAGGCCCCCTTCCACCTCTCAAATTCTGTAATTTGGCAAATAAGAGGTTCATTTATGACTTCTAAAAGTGCAACATGAATGGGAAATAATACATTATAAAGATATTGACTATAACCAGTGTGAAGGGGTGGAAGTCAGTCAATTAGTTAGTAAAAGCATGTATATGCTAGGCACTTTGCAAATCCCAAACTTTATACAAAGTGTCCCAAAAGTTTTAAGCTTTTTTTTTTAATAGTGTGAAAGTTAATTTTTTTTTCATTTTTCAAATGCTTTATTAACTTCTGATTTACATCATACATTTCTGCCAGATTTTGAGTTACAAATTTTCTCCCCGTTTTTCCCCTACCCACTGCCCCAACATAGCAGTCTCACAGGATATCCCCTCCTCCAATCTGCTCTCTCCCATATTTTCTCCCATACCCCTTTCGACTTTTCCAGTGGATCTCTATGCCCCAGTGCCTGTATATCTTATTTCCCAATTACATGTAAAATAGTATTAATGATAGTGTGTGTGTATATGTATATGTATATATTTAAACATTTGATTTTAAAACTGAATTCCAGATTCATTCCCTTCCTCCCTTGTCACCCACCCTTACTGGGAAGATAAGCAGTTCAGTATAGGTTGTACATGTGTGGCTAATGCAAAACAATAACAGAGTAAATATATCATAAAAGACTGACTATATTTCCCTCCCTCCTATCCCACCTCCCACTTGTTCTATTCTCTACTTCGATCCCATCCCTTTTCAAAAGTGGGTGCTTCCAACTTCCCTCCCCTCAAGCCTGCCTTCCCTCTCAAGCCTTTGCCCCTACTCTCCTGTAGGGTGAGATACCCTATTTACTGTGTATTTCATTCCCTCCCCAAGCCAAATTCAATGGGAATAAGGTTGACCCATTCCCTTTTGCCTTCCTATTCTTCCCCTCCATTGTAACCATTTTCCCTTGCCTCTTCTATATGAGATAGTTTACCCCATTCTGTCTCTCCCCATCTCCTCTCATTATATTCCTCTCTCACCTCTTAATTTCACCTTTTAAGTATCATCCCTTCCTGTTAAATTGGTCCTGTGCCCTCTATCTATGTATACCTGTAAACATACATACACTCATTCACATATGCATTCATATGCCCATATACCCTCATATATAGATATAGATATTTCTATTCCCCTCAACTATTTTCATACTGAGAAATGTTTCATCAGTTACAATTATTGTTTTTCCATGAAGGAATGTTAATAGTTCAACTTTGATAAGCTCCTTATGATTTCTTTTCCCTGTTTACCTTCTCATGCTTCTCTTATCTGAATGTCAAATTTTCTATTCAACTCTGGTTTTTTCAGCAAGAATGCTTGAAATAAAGTCCTCTATTCCACTGAATGACCATATTTTCCCCTGAAACATGATACTCAGTTTTGCTGGGTAGGTGATTCTTGGTTTTCATCCCAGCTCCTTTGACCTCCGGAATATCATATTCCAAGCCCTTTGATCCTTCAGTGTAGAAGCTGCCAGATCCTGTTATCCTGATTGTGTTTCCACAATATTCACATTGTTTTTTCCTGGCTACTTGTAATATTCTCTCCTTAATCTAGGAATTCCAGAACCTGGCTATAATATTCCTAGGAGTTTTCTTTTGGGATCTTTTTCAGGAGGTGATTGGTGGATTCTTTTACCCTCTATTTTGCCCTCTGGTTCTAAAACATCAGGGCAGTTTTCTTTGAAAATTTCCTGGAAGATGATTTCTAGGTTCTTTCTTTGATCATGGCTTTCAGGTAGTCCAATAATTTTTAAATTATCTCTCTTGGATCTATTTTCCAGGTCAGTGGTTTTTCCCATAAGATATTTCACATTGCCTTCTATTCTTTCATTTGTTTGGATCTGTTTAACAGCATCTTGATTTCTCATAAAGTCATTAACTTCCATTTGCTCCAATCTAATTCTGAAGCAATGATTCTCCTCAGTGAGCTTTTGAGATTCTTTTTCCATCTGGAAAATTCGACTTTTTAAGGCATTCTTCTCCTCATTGCCTTTTTGAGCCTCTTTTGCCATTTGAGTTAGTCTGTTTTTTAAAGGTGTTATTTTCCTCAGTCAGGCTGTTGACTCTCATTTCGTAATTTTCTTGCATTGTTCTCATTTCTCTTCCCAATTTTTCCTCCACTTCTCTTATCTGCTTCTTAAGGTCCTCTATGGCCTGTAACCAGCTTGTATTTTCCTTTGAAGCTTTTGGTGCGGGAGTTCTGACTTCACTGTCTTCCTCCTGTTCCATGCTTTGCTCCTTTTTGTCCCCCAAATAGGAGTCTAATGTTGGAATCTTCTGTCTGCTTTGTTTCCTTTGCCTGGCCATGTCGCCCCTCAGTCACTTGACCCCTGGACTTTTTGCCACAGTAGGACTCTGCCACCAGACAGGGGAGCTTTCGTCCCAAACGCTGGGGTTTTCTCAGCTGCAGCAGGTATTAGATGGGTGCCCTCTCTGAGGCCTCCACATGCTCTGGCAAGCTGGACATACACCCCAGGACCTCCACCCTAGACTGCAATCCAGATCCAAGCGGGTTAAAGCAAGAGGGATTACCCTTCAGACTGGTCACTTGGTCCCCCTACATTCTGCAGGCCAGGAGCTGAAGCTGCCATGTGGCGCTGGCGTCTCAGTGGCTTCTCACCCCAGGGGCAAAAGCTGAGGTACTCCCTCTTACTGGGTTTCCAAAGTGCAGACTGCACTGACCTTTCACTTTGTCCTTTGTATCTGTGTGTTGATTAATTCTGGAAATGGCCATAGCTGCTGCTGATATGGAGTCCCTTCTGCCGGCAGCTGGTCAGACCCACCCTGGTGCTAGCTAAAACCTCTGGCTCATGGCAGGCTTGGGCTCGGCTCCCAGAGCACTGAGCTGCCCGATTCCTGCCGGCCTGCCAGGCTGTCTTCAGCAGGAGGTTAGCTTCTCTGTGTCATTTTGTGGGTTCTGCAGCTCCAAAGTTTGTTCTGAGTCCCCTTTTTACATTGATTGGGGAAGGTGGAAGCCAGAGCCGCTTGGAGGTTGGGCTTCTACTCCGCCATCTTGACTCTGCCCCCCAGTTTTAAGCTTTCAAAGTTTAAAAACCGTTCTAAGACTTTTAGGATTCCCTACAGAAATTAAATATACCTGTATATAGTATTTATTTTACAAGAGAGCTTCATATACATTATCTCAATTCATCTGATCCTCCCAACAACCTTGAGAAGTAGACAGAACAAGAATCCATTTTCAAACTGAATATCAGTTTGCCCAATTGTACAGAAATAATCACAAATTTGAATTGTTGGCTTTCTTAAGTGCCAGGATCTGTAATTCTTTATGTCATCAAAGGAAAGAGATACTTCTCACCTCTAGTTCCTTAGCATCAAAGTACTGCAGGTATTGCTGGGGAAGAATTTCATTGAAGCCTTCGAAAAAAGCTTGTGTCTGTTCTTCAACACCCCGAGATAATCTCCATTCAGCTACCATTCTGAAGAAAAGAAACACAGTTCTAAAATATACAGAGAACTGAGTCAAATTTACAAGAATACAAGTTGTTCCCCAATTGATAAAAGGTCAAAGGACATGAACAATAACTTTTCAGAGGAAGAAATTAAAGATATCTATAATCATATGAAAAAATTCTCTAAATCACTATTGATTAGAGAAATGCAAATCAAAACAACTCTTAGGTACTACATGTCACTGGTCAGATTGGCTAACATGAGCAAACAGGAAAATGCTAGAGAAGATGTGGGGAAATTGGAACACTAATGCATTGTTGTGGAGTTGTGAATTGATCCAACCATTCTGGAGAACAATTTGGAACTATACCCAAAGGGCTATAAAAATGTGCATACCCTTTCATCCAGCAATACCATTTCTAGGGATGTATCCCAAAGAGATCATAAAAGTGGGAGGAGGGCCAGTATGTACAAAAATATTTGTAACAGCTCTTTTTTGTGGTAGCAAAGAACTGGAAATCAAGGGGATCCCCATCAATTGGGGAATGGCTAAACAAGTTGTGATATATCAATGTAATGGAATACTATTGTTCTATAAGAAATGAGGAGCAGATGAACTTCATAATAATCTGGAGATTGTAGGATATCTTTTTTCTTTGGGTGGAGGAAAGAAAGACCAATTTTATTTTTAAACTAAAATCTTTTTCAATTAACAAAAATACACCTTCTCTCACTCCTACCCTCCCCTGCCCTCCAATAAAAAAAGAAAAGAACACAACCCTGTAACAAATACATAGAGTCAAACACAACAAATTACTACATAAGTTATATACAAAACAATTTAACATCTTAAACCAGCACTCTAAGTTGCATGTTTCATTAAACATCCATGCATCCTCCAGAATTGTGCTTGGTTGCTGTTAAAGATTATACAAGGCCTTCAAAATTGATTGTCTTTACAATATTGATGTTTTTGTGTAGATAGTTCTTAGGGTTTTGCTCACTCTACTCTGCATCAGTGCAAAAAAAAAGTCTCTGTTTCTCTAAAACTGTCTCCATCACTTCTTACAGAACAATTTTTATAAGTTAACAGGCAAAAGCTAAGAGGCCATCACTTTAGCATTATATGAAACTTACTTGAAAGTATATATGTGAATCATAATCATAAAATGGTTAATTCTGATTACATAAAATTAATGTGTTTTCCTCCCACAAACAAAACTAATACAATTAAATTTTGTAGAGAATAGCTGGAGTAGATCTTTGTAACAAGTTTGTCTGCTAAGGGTCTCATTTCTAAAATTTATAAAAAATGTTGAACAAAAGCCATTCTCTAATAGACAAATGGTTAAATGATATGAACAAAGTAATTTTCCAATGAAGAAATTCAAGCCATCACCAACCACATAAATAAATGCACTAAATCACTAACAACAGAGAAATGAAAATTAAAACAATGTTGAGGTTCTACCTAGCATTCATCAGTTTGACAAAGATGACAAAAAAAAGAAAATAACAATGCTGAAGGGACTGTGGGAAAATAGGCACAATAATAAATCATTGGAGCTATAAATTAAGCAGTCCAGAAAGCAATCTGAAACTATTGTTTAACAACAAGAAGTTATTAAATTTTTTTGACTGAGAAATACCACTACTTGGCATATGAGACTCCCTACCTTCTCAGATAAAAGATCAAATGAAAGAAGAAAAGGACCCATATATACAAAAATATTTAGAGACAATCTTTCTTCAGCAACAAAGATGTAGAAATAAAGGGGATGCCCATTAATTGGGAAATGGCTGAATAAATTATAGTATAATAATGTAATAGAAAACTATTGTGCTGTAAAATGATGAAAAAGATGGTTCCAGAAAAACATTCTGATGAATACTGGAGAGCAGAAACAGGAGAAAACTCTATTTGTTACAATAGTTTTGCTTTTGTTTTTGTTTTTCCTTTTAAATTCAGAGGGTTGGGAAACAGAAAATAAACGCCTATTTACTGAAAAAAATTAAATTAAATTTAAAAATAATACCTATGTATAGTTAACAAGAAAGCCCTTGCTCAAAAATCAAACCAAAAACTCTTCAGTTTTAATAATTAAGACTTTGAAATATCAAAGTCTACCTAAATTACAATTTTAATATATGTCTTAAAATTGTTAGATTTAGGTAGACTGAGCAGACATATTAAAAATCTTTTCCAACATTAAGTTTGATAATCTGTGGTAACCTAACCTGGTCCCTCTTATGAATATTTTAAAAATAATCAGTCATCAGTCCTTTAAAATTAAGATTGTGTGTTCACTTTTTAGTCAACTTGCTGAAGACCCAGGAAAGGAGCCAAGATGATAAGAACAATATAAAGAGTACACTTTCTCTCACCTAATATATTCTTCTTTATTTTCTTCTGTTACTAGAATATTGCTGCCATTGGGCTTCAGTTCATGACTCTTAATTTCACCGAGAATTTCTTTATCAACTGAGAAGTACATCTCTAAACCACATTCTTCGATATTGTTTTCTCTGTTAAAAAATTAGTATAACATAGAACCCATTATTTATTCCCTGAACAATTCAATTATGTTTTCGAGCAACTGCATTTCTTACTATGAAATGATAATTAGATCAAATTAACAAAGCAAAAGAATAAAAGAATTAGGAAATTATGTTCTTTAGTCATTACACCTTTGTCCAAATCTACAAGTCCTAAGTTACATTTCTGTCAAATTTATTGTAACGTACAATGAAAGAAAGAGAAGGTTAGTGTAGAGTACATTTAATTCCAAAAATAAATTATACTCCATTATACTCCAATGATCATTGGTGGGAATTAGGAAATGAAAAATTAAGGCAACTGTGCTAAAATTCCACAAAGTAAACTAATCAGAAACTTACTTAACCCAGATGAGAGAATTGTAAAATTCTGGATCAATAGATTCTAAGTCCTTGAGTCCAACTGGTTTATTCAAGATACGTTTATAGAATGGCAAAGAAAAGCCTGTATCTATGAATTTTCCATGGAATAATGCCTGAAGAATAAGAAAAATAAAAGATTTAATTCACAGAATTCTTATAATATGAATTCAGCATTCAAAATGTTTAAAAGCAACCACAATAATGTCACATAAGCTGATATACAGTGACTTGATGGATCAAACTTGTTTTACTCTAGCACCAATGGTCAAAGTACAGAGAAGCCAACTCAGAAAAATTTAACAAGAGCTATCCATAAGTGAAGTAGACTGCCATAACAATAACTAGTCATACCAATCTAATGAAATAAGTAGTTACATCTTATTTATAGTTTACAAATGAATAAACTGAGGCTCAGAGAAGTTGAATAACTTATCTTGGTCACATAGGTAATTAAGTGTCACAGATGGGCCTCAAACCCAGTCTTGTGACTCCATTCTGCTGTTTTATCCACTTTACCAGCCTTGCGTGCCTTCTTACTGGCAGTTTTTAAGCAGAGTATAGACAACCATTTGTTAAGGATGGTAGAACTGCAGAGAAGGTCCATGCTCTAGTTTTGGGTTTGAATATATAAACTCAGACATCCTTTTCAATTCAAAGATTTTGTGAAGAACTACAAAATTTAGGAAAATAAGCTTTTAAGCCTTATGTTAGGAGTATATAGTAATAATTTTACTGCTTTCTGGGAAATGTTCAAGTAAGAGAGTTAGCAAACATGCCTTGTAGATACACCATGCTTCCAACTTGCACTTACCATGGCAATAAACCTGCCAATAAAACGGAAGTATTTCAGATGATCTGGATTGATGTAAGAAGCTGGGTTTATCTGCAAGCAGTAATTATCCTTCCCTGCATATTCAAACAGGCAATACATTGGGTTCAGCACTTCATGTGATAAAAGAAAGAACCATTCTCTGAAATTAAAAGAAAACTTATGGTAAAAACCTTGAAAATAGCCCATTTACAAATCAAAGTACAGTCCTATAACAAACTGCTCAGTTGTTAGCATTCTCCATCCCATGCCTCCAACAAATGTTGACTTTGCAGGTTTTCAATGAGATTTCAATTATTTATGTGTGCATGTGAATGGAGACACAGCCAAGCTTTTACCACCTTATTACTCCATATATAAACTCAGAAGTTTCAAAAAAATATTTAAAGCTCTCACATGGTTGAAGTGTGTCCTGTGTGATCTCACCTTATGCCATTCAATAATAGTGGAATACGAATTCACCCTCCTCCTGTACCAACCTACTTTCTTTAACTCTTCATACTCATCCTTAAAGGCTGCACTCAATCAGCACCTCTTCCATGACCCGAACAATCCTCTCTGGGATCACTTCTTCCTCTGTACTTTCACAACATTTTGTTTATACATTTCTCCTTATGCAATTATATAACTGTACTTTGTATTATTACTTGCTCCGTGTCCATTTTATCTACCAGATGGCTCCTCAAAGGCAGTGACCTACATCTTATTTATTGCTGCATCTCTCTAGCACCCAATAATAATGCTCCATACACAGAAAGCACTTAATAAATGCTTGATGAATAACAACAAATGACTGTGGACAGGCATATGAGTCTTATTAGCCTTAAACTCAGTCATGGTCTCCTGATAAGATTCCTGGCGATTTACAGATTCTTATTCTGGGTTTCTCTAAGATAAGTCTGACATTACTAACCTAGAGAAGTATTGAAATGGTTACTATGGAACCCCAAGTTCAAAGAGCAGTAAGAAGGCCAGCTTAGTAAGGAAACAGCATATGTGAAGAGGAGTAGGTAAATCTAGAAACACAGCTGAGGGCCAGAATTTACAGGGCTTTCAATGATGCCAAGGAGTGTGCATTTTATTCAAGAAGCAAGAGGGAGTGACTACAGATTTTTGAGCAGATAAGCAAGAGGGTCAAGCCTATAATTCAGAAGACTGGAGGTAAGAACACCATTTAGAAAGTGGAACTACATCAGGGTGGCATCCATGAGAAAAGAGAGAAGATGAAGAATGTTAGAAATGATGTAGAGGTAGAATTAACAAAGTTTGGCAAACAACTAGATGTGAAAGGGGAAGAAAAGTGAAGAATCAAGGATAATTTTGAGGCTGAAAATCTGGGTGAATGGGAGTGGCACCTTTCAGAGAAATAGGAAATTTTATGGAGGTGGGTTTGGAAGTGAAGACAATTAGTAACATTTTGGACATGTGAGTATGACATGCCTAAAAGAAGGTAGCTGCTGCTATTATTCCATTTACAGTTGAAGAAACTGAAGCAAATGGAGGTTAAATGACTTGCCCAAGGACACACAAGCTACTAAGTGTCTAAGTGTCTTGAACTCAGTTGTCCCTGACCTCAGGCCTAGTGTTCTATTCACTGATGCCACCTAGCTGCCTAGACAGGCAGGGAATGAACCAGGAAAGAGCAATGACACAAAAGCTGCAGAAGAGACTAAGGAGGATGTAGACTTTTTGAGAAAAGGTCACATGATTTAACAGTAGAGCAAAAGTAACATCAAGAAAGCAGTTTTCAGTTGAGTTTAGAATGAAACAGGTAGTTTTTTATCTAAAACTTCCTATATACTTTTGATCAGATGCTAATAAAGAGAGCAGGAAATTCAAATTGAGATTTCTTATTTCTTATTTCTCAATTTTCCCATTTCAAAGATGGGAGGAATATCCTAACATAAAAAATATTATTTCTGTGGTAGAAAAGGAACTAAATTCTAAGTAACCAGATTATCACTACCTTGCCACACCTCCATAATCTAAACCTTCTTCTCCTGGAAAAATCACCCATAAACGTCTTCGAAGATCCTGGGGATTGAAACTCATTATCTAAAGAAAAAAAGAACAACTTGTTATTAAAAGTCTCTTGAAAAGCATTGTGTAAATATCATTTTTAGGAAGTATATCTTCCTTCTAAATCCTAATGAATTTAAGGACAGATAAGAGTATTATTTATATGTGTGTACACACACACACATACACACACACACTACTCTCTCTCTCTATGAGTACATAAATTTGCTTTTTCATGCATATACTAGAGTTTAATGTGGCTAGCTGGTTTACTTGATCAGAACATGATGCCAGTTTAACCAAGATCATGGGCTCAATTCCTTACAAGAAGCAGTGAAAGATAATCAGTTCCATAGCCACTCCTGAAAATAGATTATTTTACATGTGTACTCATAGTCCCCGGATATAGAGGCTTACTCTATCAGAATTACAAAAATAACCTTGATGACACATCTTATATAGGATCAATAATTCTTTGAACACGAAGTATAACACATCATTATCATGTCACAATGGGCACAGTATCAACCTCTGTACCTTAGTTTTTACATCTATAAAAAGTGGATTACTACTTCCTGCTTCAAATTTGATTTGTAAAGTACTAAAAATTCTTAAATGTAAATCAAATATTTTTTCTTATAAAAAGGTATATCAAGAGTTGAGATTGTTGGCTAATGTGTCTACAGCTTAAGTACTAAAAATATAATTTTAAAAATCAGAGTAGATTTCTAAAAAAAAAACAAAAAACCAAACCGATCTATTTCCAGAACATCTGATTGGTCAGAGGAAAAAATAATTTTCAAATACACATCCACATAAAAATCAAATAAGAAAACTAAGTGTTAAGAACAATCAGAAAGGCTATGAGTTTAAGATAAAATAAGTACTAAATGCAATTTCAGGAAAGGGTCAATTGGAAAAGGCAATAAAAATATGAAAGAAATATTAAGTATTAAAAAGACAGTAAGTCACAGTATTCCTCACTAACATAGCTAATATCTTTAAGAAACTCACAAATATGCTCTCCTCATAGTTTCTTTTATCAGGTAGATATAATATAGTAATAAAATAAAACTTACTTCATCCAGGTCATCATTTAACCTGCTACCAAAGAGTTTTGATGCTAATTTTCAAGCCAAATTTGTCACCTTTGCATTCTTAATGAATGATAATTTGATAATGATTATTAGTTCCTCTCTAAGATTTTCTAACAACTATATAGCAATATTATTATTTTCTTTCTGTCCTCTGTTGCTTCTACTGATCTTCAAAGTTTCCAAGAAACATTAACTACAAATAAGCTAGTCAACAGAAGCTGATTATCCAGATGACAAGAAGCATAAATTTAAGCAGAAAATAGATATAGGGAAAAATGAAATATTGCTGTGCCTAACAATGAGTTCACCGGATTTAAGGAAAATATCTTGATCCCAAGGTTCATCATAAAATTGGAAGACTTAGGATAAGCAGCTGCCTTCACTGAGGTCACTTCAATGACAAGTCGGTAAATCATAATTCTAACTGCAGAGGGAAAGAGCTGTTCCTAGGCATGAATCCTGTCTCCAGGCATTTGACGACGCACCGCGATACCTGCTGAAATGAATCTTCAAACAAAGTTTTTCTTGTCACTGTAATCTTGATGTGCTGTGGCATAGATAATTGCTGAAATAGAAGTGATTCAAGTAAAACATTAAAGTCAATTATCAAATAATGAAGGTGAAATTTACATTTAACACTGTATGAATAAAAAAGTGATTACTGTGTGAATTTGAATTTATCTTTTTTACATCTAGGTATGTATTTAAGAATATCAACGAGCACATGTGCAAGAAGAATAAGCAAGTAAAACTCAAAAAGTTACAAGTGCTTTTGCAATAATTTATTGCCTAATTTTGTGGTCTAGATAATTTATATTTCTAATAGTTAACTTTTTCTTTGACTAATTCTCCTTAAAGTCATAAGAATCTAAATGATTACTAATCTAAAGTAGTGGCTTATCATAGTAAAATGTTAATTATTAAATTTATCTTAGTAAAAAAATAAACACCAAATTTGATTTTAAAAAATCACCCAGTGGCGGCTAGGTGGCACAGTGAATAGACCACTGGCCCTGGAGTCAGGAGGTCCTGAGTTCAAATCTGGCTTCAGATACTTACACACACACAAACTAGCTGTGTGACCTTAGGCAAGTCACTTAACCCGAACTGCCCTCCCCCCAAAAAAAATCACTCAACACTAATCCATTTAAGACAATAACTTTAGTTAAGGAATTTAGTTTAGACAAAAGGTAACTGATCAATTTAATTACATGTAAAAATGGACCTACAAAGTCATTGTAAGTAAGCACATTATTGTCCTGATAATCAGTCACATCCTGTTCACTTCTGGAAAACTATAAATAATCAACTATCAGACAGTTTTGGACCAAAGGCCTGAGAAAATGTACCTGATCATCATTAATGGCTTCAGACTTTTCTGTAAATGTGTAAAGTCATGCAATCTCCCAAACCTAATCAGACCAAATTCTCTACCAACAGATCAGAGAAAGAGTTTCTATAATCACATGAGGAAATACTTTGCAGATCTATATAGAGTAGGAAGAAAAAAATCAGCCCACAAGGATCTCTTCTCCTCTTTAATTAATTTTGCAGTTATCTGTTCTGCATAAGTACATTGTGCAGAATGCACATTTATCACTATTCTCTAATAAAAATATTACTACTCTATATATAACAAATTGCTGAAATGTTCTAAGTGAGCACTTACATAATAAAAACATATTAGCTATTAACACTAATTGTAACATGCTAATTTGTGCAGTATTCAATTTATTATATAAATATAATATTGTTGAATATAATACTGTCTTGTCCACTATTAACTGCATATTTTCTCTCTCCAGCAAGATTATAAGTTCCATGATAGGTGGTAGTTATATCCAATTTCTTTTGTACCCAATAACATTAAGCACAAACATATTATTAGAACTACATAAATACCTATTGACAGGCTGATACTGTAGGAAAGTTAACTTTGTAATTAGAAGAGAATAGCATGTTCACTTTGGGTACTAGATTTCTTTAGGCTCCTGACAATCACTGACATGTTGATAAATCTTGAGCTCTAAACAAATAATGGCAAATATGAAAAGGGCTGGTAAAAAAAAATACTTTATAGGCTTTAAAATGCTAGTGATGATGATGGTGAATGTTTCTGAAGATTTGGGGGAACGGATTTTCAAAAGGCTGACCTGTTAATGTGAAAAGATGCTTACATACCCATTCACTCATATACTATCTCAGGTAGCATTTTTCTTTTTAAAAAAAGGATGAATAAGGGTATCAAATAAATCAAGAGGAAGGGAAAATACTCTATTTTCTTTTTTTTTCATTTTTCAAATGATTTATTAACTTCTGATTTACATCATTCATTTCTGCCAGATTTTGAGTTACAAATTTTCTCCCCGTTTTTCTCCTATCCACCGCCCCAAAATAGCAGTCCCACAGGATATCCCCTCCTGCAATCTGCTCTCTCATATTTTCTCCCATACCCCTTTCGATTTTTCCAGTAGGGCATGGTGGATCTCTATGCCCCAGTGTCTGTATATCTTATTTCCCAATTACATGCAAAATAGTATGTGTGTGTATATATATATTTGAATATTTGATTTTAAAACTTTGAATTCCAGATTCATTCCCTTCCTCCCTTGTCACCCACCCTTACTGGGAAGATAAGCAGTTCAGTATAGGTTGTACATGTGTGGCTAATGCAAAAGAATAACATAGTAGATATATTGTAAAAGACTGACTATATTTCCCTCCCTCCTATCCCACCTCTCACTTGTTCTATTCTCTACTTTGATCCCATCCCTTTTCAAAAGTGGGTGCTTCCAACTTCCCTCTTCCCCAGCCTGACCTCCCTTCCATCATCCCCCTTCCCCTACTCTCCTGGAGGGTACGAAACCTTATTTAGTGTGGAAAATACTCTATTTTCTTTCTTTCTTTCTTTTTTTTTGCCGTTTGGAGGGCAATTGGGATTAAGTAACTTGCCCAAGTTTACACAGCTAGTTTTTTTGTGTGGGTGTTAAGTGTCTGAGGCCAGAACCAAACTCAGGTCCTCCTGACTCCGTGGCTGGCGCTTTTTACTCACTACACCACCTAGCCACCCCATCAATATTCTATTTTCTAAAAAAACAAACAAACAAAACCCCTTATTTTCCCATCTTCTTACTGCCTATTTATAAGTAGCTTAAAAACAGCTATACAGGAACATCTTATGATACTGACCTGACACCAGAAACGGAAATAGTGAACTTTTGCTTTGAAGTCCCTAACATAGGCTATTTGGGGTCCATTGTCTCTGGGAACAGAAAGAAAAGTAATTGAGAACATATCACTCCTGTCATTGGTATGCTTGTTTATTCTGACATAACTGAAACAAATCTTATTTAGTAGCTGCAAAAATAACTGAAGTATACAGCTTAGTGGCTAGCTACGTGAGCTAGTGTTCAAACTGGACATATCAGAAAAGAAAATCACAAATACCATCCCATGTGAAATTTAATTCCATCTCTAACCCATCTTTCTCCATAAGAGCTTTTGTGACAATTCCAAAAGCTTAGTTACATCCTAAAACATGAACGCTTTTTGGCGTGCAATAGGTAAAGAAAGTAATGAATAAACTAAACATCAAAAGATACCAGAAAAGAGTAGAAATCAGAGAATCTGGATTCATCCATTGAGTAGTAATATGATAGTGATTTCTATAGCTCAAAAATATACAATGCTTTGTTTGGCAGATGATGGCCAGTAAGTAAAGACTTCAGGATACAGTGTCCAGTAAAAGAGGATAAAAATGCTAAATACTTAGTAGAAAGAGAAATGCTGGGATGTAGTTTACCTAGGAAATTAAACTCCCATCCCTGTGCGTCAGGGATTGTGAAACAAAAAATAAATGAGCAAAACTTTTTTTATACTGCAACATGCAATTCAAAGAGCTTAATGTTAATTTGAAAGTTTTAGAATGCTTACAGGGCAGATTTTCCAGTTCGGGGATCTATATATGTTGTTGTTCTTCTATTATGATCCACAAAATATGGTACGCCATCCACTGTAAATCTCATTTCCCAGCCTTCTGGTAAAGGCTTCTCATTTAACTGACTGAAAAACATGAAAATACAAAACCAGTTAGACAATACTAACACTGTATGGTTGCCAAGTTCAGAAACTAGAAACAAGGACAAATATGAGAAAAAACCTTCTAGAATGCTGCCTCTAAGTTGTAGCACTTCTATCACTGGCTTCATTTATGTTCTATGGAAGTTCCTCTGGTAATACCAACAAATTTATCCAATGAATTTAAGCATGTGAACTTTTACAAGCATAGTATGTAATAAATATGGAATTACTTAACACTTTCTAGTAATGCTTATTGTTTTGCCTTTAGGCAAAAAAGAGCATTTTACTAATGTTGTTAATGTCACAGGAGTGACTTTTCAGGGGCTAATACAATTTTCTCTATTGTACTGCACATATTTTATTACTAACTAGAATTTTACTATCTCAAAGCTGAAAGAAAACTTAAGGTCATCTAATCCAATCCCACCTAAAACAGTATAGTCCTCTTATGTACCACTAATAAGAAGTCACCCAACTTCTCCTTGAAAACTTCTAGTGACAAGGGACTCATGATGCACATAAGGCAACATAGTCCATTTTTTGTTTTGTTTTTTTTTGGAGGGGGGGGAGGGTGGAACAATTGGGGTTAAGTGACTTGCCCAAGGTCACATGGCTAGTAAGTGCCAAGTATCTCAGGTCAGATTTGAACTCGGGTCCTTCTGACTCCAGGGCTGGTGCTCTATTCACATTGCCATCTAGCCGCCCCCATAGTCCATTTTTGGACAGCTCTGATCATGACCGAAGTGCTTCCATTTATAGAGCTGAAATATACTTTTCTATAACTTTTTCACAATTTATGTCCTCTTGGGTCAAGCAAAATAAAACTATTACAATAATTACTATTTCACATGACACATTTCCTTCCCCCTGCCCCTTGAAAATTTTCTAGTTAGACATCCTCAATTCCTTTCATATATTGTTTAGCTTTAGACATCTCTTGCATCAAACCTTCTCTTTGAGTTAGGGCTGGGTTAAAGAGTAAGGATATATATAAATGCAAATTAATTACTCTTACTGGAAACACGAATCCAAATGTCAAATCAATCAACAAGTATTTATTATGCTCCATTATGTACTGTGTTAAATGCTGGGGATATACAAAGAAAAGTAAAAGAGTCCCTGCTGTCAAGGAGTTCACAGCTTAATGGGGGAAATCAACATGAAAACAACTATGTACAAACATATTGGATAAGTTGGAAATAATCAAGAGAGGAAACACACTAGCATTAAAAGGGGGCTAGAAAAGGTTTATTATATAAAGTAGGATTTTACTTGGAAAAATTAAGAAAGACTGCACCTAGATCAGGGGTTCTTAAGTCTATGAAAACTACTTTTCTTACTTTTATGATAATTGTATTTCAATACAATTGATTTCTTTTGTAATCTAAGGATTTAATACATTTAAAAACTACATTCTGGGAAGGGGTCCATAGGTTTCATTAGGTTGCCAAATGTTCCATGACACAAGTTAGGAACCCCTGCCCTAGACTACAGAATTCTATAAGAAAAGGGGATATTTAAAACATCTCTTTGTATCTCAAGCAGGTTATCTGGTGAGAAGTATCATGTACCCTTCTCTTTATTCTACCTTTCTCTGACATCATCCTCTTCTATCTCCTCCTTTACTTCAGTCTCTAACAAGGAGGTGGGTTCATCTCCTCATCAAGGCCAACCCTTCCCTTTCCATGTACCCTTGATCCCATCCTTTTCTATCTTCTCCAACAAACTGCCCCCACTATAATTACCAAACTCTTTAATTTTTAACCTCTATCTACTGAATCTTTCCCTACTGCCCACAAATATGTTCAAGTCTCTGCTATCTCCCACTCACTGTCATCCTATATCTTTCCTTCCTTTCTCACCTAAAATCCTTGAAAGAGTCTGATATACTTGGTGCCTCCACATCTTTTCACTCTTCTGAGTACTCTGATATCTGACTTTCAACCTCCATTTTATCATAGCATTCTTTTTTTTTTTTTTACTACGATTATGTGCTTTTTTACAGGAGGGTTTTTTTTTTAGGGGGAAAAGGATCTCTTGATTTTTAATTGGGGGGGCAGGTCTGAGGAGGAAGAAAGGGGGAGTCATTGATACTTATCCCACTCCTGTACTAAAGAGGCCATTGAACCTTAAAAAAAAATAAAGACTAGATCTCCCTTTTTGTGCTGAGTCTGTAAGCACAGGGGCTACATATGCATCTGATCACACTCTGGTTGGCACAAGAGTTTTGATGTATTCCATTTTCAGCTTAGGTCAGTTCACTCTACTTGGATGACCTTAGGGTATTTAAAAGCAGAACTGGTGACAAGGAAAAAGATGCACAAAAATTCACTTAAGAAAAGAACTCCTTAAAAATTGAACTGACCAAATAGAAAAAAAGGACAAAACTCACTGAAGAAAATAATTCCTTAAAAGTTACAATTGGGAAAGTGGAAGCTAATGACTCCACAAGACATCAAGAAATAATAAAATAAAATCAAAAGAATGAAAAAAAAAATAAAATGCAAACAATTCTCATTAGAAAAAAAACAACTGACAGGGAAAATAGTTCAAGGAGAGATAACTTAAAATTACTGGACTACCTGAAAGCCATAATCAAGGAGGAAATATTACCAGCAGCTAGACAGAAACAATTCAAATATCATGGAGTCACAGTCAGGACATGATTTAGTAGTTTCTACGTTAAAGGATCAGGGATTTTAGAATATGATATTCTGAAGGGCAAAAGAACTAAGTTTACAACCAAAAATCACTTGCCCAACAAAACTGAGTATAATCCCTTGGGGAAAATGAAAATTTAATGATATAGAGGACTTTTTAAGTATTTCTGATGAAAAGACTAGGGCTGAATAGAAGATGTGACTTTCACTTATAAGACTCAAGAGTAGCATAAAAAGACAAACAGGAAAGAGAAATCATAAAGAATTCAATAAGGTTAAACTGTCTAAATTCTTACATGGAAATATATTTTTAAGTCCTAAGAACTTTCTCATTAAGGCAGAGGACAAGGATATGATGTAGCAGCAAGCACCCTAGTATACCCAGGATGGCTACTAGCACAGGTTCTTTGATCTGCTTTTCTACAGGAAAGCAACTCAAAAAGGGTTAACAATCTTACTTTAATCAAATAAACATTTATCATTTACCTAGTTCAGAGGAAAAAGTCAGCACCCTGAACTTCAGAGAACACAAACAGAAGTTACAAGCAGACAAAAATACAGACAGAGAAAATAACAATTCAGAAGACAGGGCTTCTAGCTGTCTGACCATTACAACCATACCTAGTTAAGTCACCAGAGAGAGAAGCACCAACATTTGGGTTTTCAAAGGGGGAGGTTGGGGGTGAATCGCTGCCCAGAGTGAGTCATATCTGGGTCAAATCACACAACTCTTCCCATAAGTGGGCCCCAAAGCAAATAGCCTCCCGATTTGACTACAAAGTAACAAAAGTTGTACCTTTCTGGAAAAAAAAAAGCCTCCCTCAAAGCCAGCTTCTCCTGTGGGTTCTGCTCCACCCTTCAGCAAACTTCCCACTACAGGCTCCATGTGACTACATACAGCCTATTAGGGGGCAGAGTTTACTTTCAAAGCAGGGAAGGCCTTCAAATTCCCCCATAGGCCTATTAAGGGGCAGGGAATGTCTTCAAATTCCCATTTCCATTACTCTACCCCATATCTATCAGATTGACTAATAGGACAGAAAAGGAAAATGACAAATGTTGGAGGAGATGTGGGAAAATTGAGACATTAATGCACTTGGTGGAGTTGTGAACTGATCAACCATTCTGGAAAGCAATTTGGAACTATGCTGAAAGGCCTGTAAAACCATGCACCCCCTTTGACCCAGCAATACAACTACTAGGTCTATATCCCAAAGACATAAACAAGAAAGGACCTATATGCACAAAAATATTTATAGTAGCTGTTTTTATGGTGGCAGAGAATTTAAAATTGAAGAGATGCTCATCAACTGGGGAATGGCTGAACAAGTTATGGTATATGTTTGTGATGGAATAATATTGTACTATAAGAAATAACAAGCAGCATGTCCTCAGAAAAACCTGATAAGACCTACATGAACTAACACTAATACAAAATGAAAGAATCAGAACCAGGAGAACACTGTACGGAGTAACAGCAATATTGTATGATGATCAATTGTGAATGACTTAGCTATTCTCAGCAATACAATGATCCAAGAAGATTCCAAAGGACTCATGGTGAAAAATATCCATTTCCAGAGAAAGAACTGATAAAAGAGTCTGAATGTAGATTAAAGCATACTTTTTTTTAACCTTCTTTTTCTTGTGTTTTCCCCCCTTTTTAGTCTGTATTTTATTTTTTACATGACTAATATGGAAATATGTTTTGCATGACTCCATATGCATAACCTATATAAAACTGCTTGCATTCTCAATTAGAAAGGGAAAAAAGGGAGGGAGGAAGAGAATTTGGAACTCAAAATTTAAAAAACCGAAAAGTCAAAAATTTAAATGTAATTGGGGAAAAAAAAATATTAAATATATTTTTTTAAGAAGAAAGGTTTCTTTCTTCAAGGCTCTTATAAATACTACCTTCAAAGTGTCTTGTGTTGGAAATATGTCAATTTGAACATTTTTCTCTAAAGCAAAACAGTGATTGGATTTAGAATGATAAAGCAATAAAAACTATCTCTGGGAGATTTATACATATCTACAATATAGTATTAACATGTTTTTTTTCTCCTTTGTCAATATGTTCCCCATCCTACCTTTCCCTTAAAATTCTGTTGAGGGTACCCAATTTTCCCAGTTACTCATGTTTGAATCCCAGAATTTTTGACTATATTCTCACTCAAACTCTATCCCACAACCATATTCTATCAGTTGCCAAATTATGTTGATTCTACTTCCATACCATCTTTCACATCTGTCCCATTCTTGACCCTCGAAACCACCACCCTAAAGATTCAGGGCCTTCAATGCCTCTCACTTGTACTATTAATACCGTGTTTCCCCGATAATAAGACCTATCCCGAAAATAAGCCCTCCCCTTACTGTGTAAGATTCCTCTAAAATAAGCCCTCCCCCGAAAATAAGCCCTATTGAGATTGCTACTGTAGTGAAGGTGATCCCCTGCGCTACACGCTACATTACGGTACCCTCTGTAGGCACCGTCTCCCTCCCCTCCCCCCATGAAACGCACGCTGCGCTCCGAGCTGCATCCAATTAGAGCTGCAGCAGTGAGCACGTCATCCTGTTCTTCCCCAGTGATTTGCTTGCTGGTACATTTTTTTGTTCACATTTACCTTTTTATTAAAATTGCTGTCAATGTTCATTAAAATAAGCCCTCCCCTGAAAATAAGCCCTCTGGTGTTTTTCTGTCCAAAAAATTAATAAGACAGTGTCTTATTATCGGGGAAACATGGTAGCTCCTTAACTGCTCTTTTCACCTCCAAACATCTCCTGTTCCAAGCCATCATTGACATGGCTTCCAAAATAACCTTCACAAGGCAGAGTTCTGGCTGTGTCATCACTCTCTTTGTTCAAAAAATTTAGAAGTTATCTAGTTTATTTAAGATAAAATACAAATTCTGCAGCTTGGCACTCAGGGTTCTCAATAATCTACTCCCAATCTATCTCATTTGCTTTATTTCCTGATTCCCCTTAACATAGCCTATGTTATGGACAAGCTAAATGATGTGTTCCCTGAACTTAACATTCTAGCTACCAACTACATATATTCATACAGGCAATCAGTCTCTCCAGACTAAAATATACTCCTTTCTGCTTTTCCTTCTTTCAAAGTTCAACTCATGTTACTTACTCTATGCATCCTTCCCTACTAAATGTTCTCTCTCTCCTCAAATATTCTCAGAGAACTGAGTCTCTCCTTTGGATACAGCACTATACCCTAACCTACATTATGTTTCTCTGTGTACAAATTGTATTTCCTCTCCCCAGTAGGATTTAAGTTCTAGGAGGGCAGGGACTGTTTTCTTTTTGTCTTTGTACCTTCAGTGCCTAGTATAGTGCTCTGCACATACTAGAGACTTAACATCTGTTCAACTGAATTGCATTACACAATAAAGTTGTAATTTCTTTGTATCTAGGAAACAGATTTCAGATTGGAAACACACCTCAATAATAAAATCTTAATTTTAAAAAACTACGAAATTTACAAATGTATATTTGAATGTTTTCATTGACTACAGCTAAAGTTTTTCTTTCTCTCCCACCTGTCCACAGAAAAATGTCCCTAACAAAATGTCACCAGTATAAATAACTCAATTTAAAATGTTTCAGTGAATTTTGTCTGTAAGCCAACACTTCTTACAAAAAAAATTTAGCCACAAAGCATGCTGGGCTTGAAATATTTTGCTGTACTTCATATTACTGTCTGTTTCTTAAAAAGTCTGGGTGCTGGGCCTCCCTACCTTGTCCAGGCCAGAATCAGAGACCAATCTTACTCTGGGTGACCACGGAGCTCTGAGCTCCTTTTTTCCCAATCTGGGTTGGTCAACTTATCTCTCCTTAGGCAATGAAGTACACGGTCCTGTACCCATCCTCATCCCCACCCCGGCCCCAGTTACCCTGCCACTACTGGTGGCTCACCATACATGATGGAGGATCGAATGCAGACGTATGTTCTGCTTAGCCCACTGCAGCAATCTTCTTGGAAGTTGAAACACCAGCTATGTGCCATCAGACTTGACCTCATATTGTTAATGTAGAAATTTTGTTATGAATTCCTGTTCAAGTTGAACAATTTAGAAAACAACACTCCAAGGCTTAAGGGGACCAGCTAGTTATGATTTATATCAAGACAGCTAAGTGGTGCCATGGATAGAGAGCCCTGAATCTGTATTCAAGAAGATCTGAATTAAAATTTGACCACAGACACTGACTAGCTGTGTGAATCTGGGCAAGTCACTTAACTTGATAGATGCTAATAATAGCACCTGCCCCTCTGAACTGTTCTGAGGAGCAAGTAAGGTTATTTTAACAAAGCATTTAGCACAGTGCCTAGCAAACAGCAGGCACTTAATGAATGCTTATTTCTTCCTTATCCCCATTATGGTATATACCTTAGTTATTAGATTTTCAAAATTCTTACAGAGAAAGGATTTAAAACTTTATTCAACTGAGGCACATAAATAAAAATGAATCAGTAGTTGAAAGCTCTTACCCCTGACTTCTGGGATCTTCCCACTGTGTAATACGTGTGTTGTGATTGACAAAATATACTCTGCCATTGTTGTCTGTTCTCTTCTCTAAAATAAAACAAAAGAGACTATTTTAGAATAGCCATATATTTCCCCCTAAAATAATACACAGAAAAGGCTATAATGATTTATCTATTATGTTCACTTCTCAATATTTTCATCATAGAGGTAAATTTAATATACTTTTTGTTTCAAATGCTTATAAATATATATTACAGTTAAAACTGAGACTAGGTCAATTAAAATATATTTTTCTGAATGTAAATGTTAGAAGGTAAGATGACTTATCTAGAAATAAGTGTCCTCAGAATCTTATAATACATTGCCATAATGTAAAACAGTATCAATAGACAAATCAAAGAGGTCATGCATTTAATTGATTGGCAATTGTTATAAACTGATTACACAGGGAAAAATCAAGCTACATATATATGACATCAATATATCTATTCATCTGCACCTATTTAATTTACTACATTCAAAACAAATTATCAATATTACTGAAATGTAATCCAGGAAAAGATAAAGCAAAGGAAGAAACTATGGACCAACATCACTAAAATAGTCATCAATATCTTTGGCCCAAGTAGTGAATATCAAAGGTGACATTTAAAGCCTTATTCTGTGACTTCAGAGATGATACTCTTTATATCAATAGTACCACATTGCCTTTCAAGATTAATTCAACATTAGGAAAACTATAAATATTATAAATTATATTACTATTTAGAGTACTAAGTAGCAGAGATGGGATTTTAATCCAGAGCTTCTCATTCCAAATCTATGGCACCATTTATGCAGGATGATGCTTTAAACAAACCAAACTTTAACAAAATTAAGCATACTAATCTGTGTTAAAAGCAAAGGAGTAGGGGCGGCCAGGTGGCTCAGCGAGTAAGAGCACCGGCTCCAGTGTTGGGTTGACTTGGGGATCGAATCCAGGCTCCGACACTTAGCACCACACCCAGAAATAACTGGCTGTGTAACCTTGAGCAAGTTACTTAACCCCGATTGCTCATTAAAAAAAAAAAAAGCAAAGGAGTAAAAGAAAGAACCCTTCCTTATTGAATTAAAGTATCTAGCTAAAACTAAGAACTGGCTTTATTTATAAGAAACATTAGAAGCCTTTTGCAACAACATTAGAAATACAGCAAGAATGCTCACTATAATGTTATAAATAATATTAACCAAATAAAAATGATAGCAATGGATATCATTCCTAGGGAGCATAGAAAAAAAGCTTGCATCATTATTCTAATTAGTGCTAGAAATGGTAGCAACAATACAAAAAGAAGAAATTGAGGAAGAGGCAAAATTACTTTTCCATTTGAAGATAATATAATCATTTAAGGAATTCCAAAGAATTGATGAAAATTTTTAATAAAGACCATTAATAACACCATTAAAACAGTACACAAAAAAACTATTAAATTCATTAGCCTTTTTGTATATCACTAACAAAACCCAAGAGGAACAGATTTGAAGAAAAATTCCAACAGAGATAACTTAGAAAGCATTAAATATCAGAGAATGAACAACCAAAACAAAGGGAGGATACATAAAAATACCTGTAAATTTTAAAAGCATATTAATATAGGAGAGGTGAAGAAATTAAGATTAGTAAGGCTATATTAGTAATTATAACTTGCTAGTGGGTAATTTAGAATATACATATATCTTTGCAGGAATACTCACTGTGTTAAGCCAAATACTATAATGTGCTTTTTCTAAAGGCTATGGTCCTCCCCCAACCCGCTCCCCGCCTTTTTTTTTAAGTTTAAGTGGTTAAGTTCTGCTTTTCTTTAGCTCCCTGAAGTCCCTCTTTCCAATAGGTACAAAAACTGTATCAATCCACATGTGTCAGAAAAGCAGCACTCCTAACCACAAATGTCCAGTTACAAAACAAGATTTCTAAAGCAATCTCACTTTGACAGGCAGGATAGACTTGGTCCTAATCCAATACAATACTAAATTTAAGAGTTGTCACACCCTAGAAACTCCCCATTACATTCCTGACATGCCCATGCCACAAATGTTGGCAATACTACCAAAATATACTCACTTTGTTTCAGAAGGTACCTAAGTTAACCACAAGTGACCTGTCCTGTCCAATTTAATTATGTTCAGAGTAAGTTTCTCAAGATTTCTGTGATTTATAATTCGTATTCTATTATAAAAATGAGCTCTATAAATCTGTCATTTGTCTCTGACTATTGAGGAGTCAGTAGATCTGCTTTCTTGGCAACTACTACCTTGCAAATAAATCATTATATTCGGAAGTTTTTTGAGTTGGTCTTTTTTTTATTTCAGGCAATAAATTAACAGACATCAATGTCCATGGCTATGCCCCATCAATGTCATAAAAATGAATTTATCTGAATTGCTCTACAGATTTAGCACTATATCAAAGGGACATTTTAAAGAATTAGACAAAACAATAACTACATGTATTTCAAGGAATAAAAAGGCAAAAATATCATGAGATGATGAAGAAAGATTAGAAGGAACGGGGCTTGGTGTTACTGTATTTCAAACTATTCTAGAAAGCAGGATTTATAAAAGTTATCCAGTACTGGATAAAAATACAGAAAAACGTATCAGTGAAACGAACAAATTCTAGAAACAAATGTATAACAGTATCAGATCAACAAAAAACATGAATTACTAAGGAAAGGACTCCTTATTCAGTGAGAACTTCTAAAAACAAAACAGAAAGCAATTGGAGAAAAAAAATGTTTAGATCAGTATCATACCATATACCACAATAAATTCCAAACAATTAAATTATCTAAATATAAAATCACACAACAACAAAAAAAATTGTTCACAGTGAAAAATTTCTAATCACAAAAGAAATAGAAGAGATCATAAACGTTGTCTTATGTTTTCCTAAATTCCAAATTCTCCCGTCTGCATCTGTTTTAGATATGAGTGAGGTTCACCTTGTTCCTGGTCTTCCTACTCTGTCCTTCCCTCCATATTTGTATTTTTCTACTCATTCACACAAATTATGAGAAATAGCAAATTCTATCCCTTTCTTCCTTTCTACATTAAGGTAATTCCTTCAAATCCCCCCCTTCCCCAATTAAAACTGTCAGAATAAAGCCAATCTATTCCCCATTCCCCCCGGATCTCTGTTTTTCTTATTAACTCCTCAACAGCCTTTGAAACATTAAGACACTAAAGAAACCCTTGTTTGTTTCTTCCTGTTGTAATGTTACACATTTATCACACATCCCTTTCCAATTACTAAAATAAATTTACCTTTCTAGGTTTCCCATGACTCTTGTGTTTACATTTGAAAGTTCCTGCTCAGCTCTGGTCCTTTGTGCAGGAATGTTGGAAAGTTCTCTATTTCATTAAAGATCAATTTTCCCTTTGGAAGATTATTGTCAACTTTCAGGATAAGTTATCCATAGTTTTAAGTCTTTATCTTTTGCTTTGAGGAATTAAAAGATTGCCTCTTGTTTATCTTAGAAGCTACTAGTTCTTGTTTAACCCTGACTGTGGTTCCTTATCACTTTAAATGCTTCTTTTAGATGCTCAAAATCCTTTTTCTTTGCTGAGGGAATTCTGGATTCTGGCTGTGACATTCCTGGAACTTTTCCTTTATGAAGTTTCTTTCAGGAAATGATTGTTTTGGCAGGATCCTTCATTTTGCCCTCTGGTTTTAATAGATCTTGGTAGTTTTCAAATACAGTGTCCCAACTTTGTTGTTTTTTTAATCATGGTTTTGAGAATGTCCAATACTTCTATATATGATAAATTATCTCTTTAATAATTCTCTAGGTGAGCTGTTTCTGACAGCAGACACTTTATATTTTCTTCTAATTTTTCAATTTATTCGAGTATTTCTTGCTGTCTTGTGGATTCATTAGTTTCTGTTTGGTCTTTTCAAGTTTTTAGCAAGTTTATGACTTGGTTAAGGCTTACCACTTTCTCTTCTAAGTTATTTGTTCTCCTCCTTATTCTTTCCTTCTGAACTTTTACATAATTTTTTATCTCTTCATTTTTTTCCTTCCTTTTTTTTTTTGCTTTTATTTTTTTTGGGGGGGGCAGGGTAATTGAGGTTAAGTGACTTGCCCAAATTCACATGACTAGTAAGTGTTAAGTGTCTAAGGCCAAATTTGAACTCAGTTCCTCCTGACTCCAGGGCTGGTGCTTTATTTACTGCACCACCTAGCCGCCCTTCATTTCTTTTCAAAACAAGCTTTTATTGATTTTTTAAAAATATCATTACATTGCCCACTCTCTTCCCTCCACTTCAGGCCACAAAAATACATGTACTATACAATACTTGTGGAACTCCTGCCTCTGCAAAGGTGTGGAGCTGAAGTATCTTCTTACATCTCTTTCAAGCCATGCTTATTCATTATAATTTTGCAACTCTCCCTTTTAATTTTTTTGGTTTTCAAGTTATAATGTTCTATTCATTGTGTCTTGTTTTCAAGACCCTGATTATTTTACTCTGTATCAGAACATGCAGATCTTTTTCATGCTCTTCATTTTTCTAATATTTACGTAGTCCTTGGGGACAAGTTCATTGTCCTTTAATCCATTAACTGTAGTTGTTATATGGGGCTACAATCTGCTTTTAGATTGGATTTCTGGGTACTTCCATATCTTATTAAAATTCTTAATAGTGGTCTGTATCATTTTGTGTCTACACATTTCTCCAACTTCAGTTCCTGAAGTGGTATTATGCTAGGGACAGGTTCTGCTTCTTGTTGAGCTTTTGGATGGGGAGATTAACACTACTTGATCTTGACTGTGGTCACCTGGGCTCCTGAGCTGACATCCACCTCCTGAGGTTTAGCTCCATGGCACATTTGTGTTTTAGAGTACTAAATCTTAATAGCACTCAGTGGCAGCTCATAACAGAATGCTACGAACCTTAGAATCCCTGGGCCAAGGATGTCCTTCTTTAACACTTCTTTTTTTTACCAGGCCAAAAATGTTTTTATTGGGCACATGTAACAAACCAAGAGGTATTCACAATGAAACCTGTAACTAAAATTCCTGTAACCCCATCCCCTTCTACCCAGTGCTTAAAGCCACTTTGCCCGATTCCATTCCCTCTGGCTCCAAACCCAGAGAGGACAAAATAAATTCTGAATGGAGCTGAATGAAATTAATTCACTCATGCCACAGTTCCATTTCCCCATTATGCATTTCACTGGGGTCAAACTCTACCCGAGGGATATCCCACTAGGGAGAGCCCAGACCCTACAGGACAAGGTGAGAGAATAAGAAAGACCCCAAGCTGTCTGTCTTGCCACTCTTAATCTGTCCTTTTGATAATCCATCCCCTCCCTTTCCTATTATCCCCTTCCTCTCCTGTTTCTTTTAGGTAAGATAGATTTCTATACCCATATAAGTGTGTATGTGTATGTATATTTTTTTCTTCCCTCTCTGAACCAATGAAAGTTAGGTTCAAGCATTACCTGCCATTGTATCCCCTCATATCCCCTTCCACTGTAAAAATTCTTCTTTACATTCCTCCTTCTCCCAGTACATTCATCTTTCTCACCCCTTCATCTTTTTTTGAGATCATCCCAACAAAATCAACTCACACCAATGCCCCTATGTATTCCAACTGCCCTAATGATAAAGTTTTAGGTTTTAAATGTATTGTCTTCCCATATGATAATGTGAACAGTTTAATTTTATTGATTCTCTTATGATTATTCTTTCACGCTTACCTTTTTATGCTTCTCTTGAATCTTGTGTTTAACTGTCAGATTTCCTATTTAGCTCTGGTCTTTTCTTTCTTTTTTTTGAAGAGGGGAAGGCAGGGCAATTGGGGTTAAGTGACTTGCCCAAGGTCACACAGCTAATAAATGTTAAGGGTCTAAGGCCACATTTGAACTCAGGTCCTCCCAACTCCAGGGCCAGTGTTCTATTCACTGCACCACCTAGCTGCCCCCCAGGCTCCAGTGTTTTCATCAGGAATACTTGAAAGTTCTCTATTTCATTAAATATCCATTTTTTCCCCTGAAGAATTGTACTCAGTTTTGCTAGATAGGTGATTCTTGGTTGTAATCCTACTTTCTCTGCCTTCCAGAATATCATATTCTAGACCTTCTGTTCTTTTAACACAAAACTGCTGAATCTTATGTGATCCTGACTGTGGCTCCACAATACTTTAATTGTTTGTTTTTCCTGGGTGCTTGCAATATTTTCTCCTTGATCTGGGAGCTGTGGAATTTGGCTATATATTCTGGAAGTTTCCATTTTGGTATCTTTTTCAGGAGGTGGATTCTTTCAATTTCCATTTTACCCTCTGGATCTAAAATATCAGGGCTGTTTTCCTTTATAATTTCCTGAAATATGATGTCTAGGTTCTGGTTTTTTTTTTTTTAAGCAATCGGGGTTAAGTAACTTGCTCAAGGTTACACGGCCAGTTATTTCTGGGTGTAGTGCTGAGTGTCCGAACCCGGGATTCGATCTCCAGGTCGTCCCAACACTGGAGCCGGTGCTCTTACTCGCTGAGCCACCTGGCCGCCCCTTAGGTTCTGTTCTTGATCATGGCTTTTAAGTAGTCAAATAAATCTTAAATTATCTCTCTTTGATCTATTTTTCAAATCAGTTGTTTTTCTGATGAGATATTTCACATTTTAATTTTTTTTCATTCTTTTGACTTTTATTGTTTCTAGATTTCTCATAGTCATTAGCTTCAACCTACTCAATTCCAATTTTTAAGGAATTATTTTCGTCTGTTCATTTTTAAATCTCTTTTCCATTTGGCCAATTCTAATTTTTAAGGAGTCCTTTTCTTCAATGAAATTTTTTGCTTTTTTTTTTTTTACCATTAGACTAATTTTGTTTTTAAGGTGTTATTTTTGTCAGTTTTTTTTTAACCACCCTGTTCATTTCCTCGCCATAATTTTTTTTGTATCATTTTCATTTCTTTTCTTAATTTTCCCTCTACCACTCTTATCTAACTCTTCTAAGAATTCTTGTTGGGCTTGGATCCAATTAGCATTTCTCTTTCAAGCCTTTGTTGTAGCTGTTTTCATATTATTGTCATCTTCTGAGTTTCTGGTCTTTCCTGCCAGCATAGAAACTTTTTGTAATCAAGTTTTTGTTGTTGTTTGCTCTTTGTCTGGCCAATTTCTTGACTCTGAACATTATGCTAAAGTTGGGCTCTACTCAACCGGGAGTGAAGGTGTATGGCATTGTGCCAAAACAGATTTTTTTGCTGCTGTTTTCAGAGCTACTTCTAGAGGGTATGCAAGTTTTCAGTGCTTCCAAGGTGGTGTGATGCAGGGAAAGCTACAGTCACTATTCTTCTGATCTGTGCTCTGATGTTCGCCCAAAAAAGATCCCACTCCTTTGCAGCTGCAAATGCTAGCATTCCTCTTGGCTGTGGGACTACCCGTGTTTCCCCGATAATAAGACCTATCCTGAAAATAAGCCCTCCCCTTGCTGTGTAAGATTCCTCTAAAATAAGCCCTCCCCTGAAAATAAGCCCTATTGAGATTGCTACTGTAGTGAAGGTGATCTCCTGCGCTACACGCTACATTACGGTACCCTCTGTATGCACCGTCCCCCCCCCCACCGGTGAAACGCACGCCACACTCTGAGCTGCATCCAATCAGAGCTGCAGCAGTGAGCGCGTCATCCTGTTCTTCCCCAGTGATTTGCTTATTGAATAAAGGTACATTTTTTTGTTCACATTTACCTGTTTATTAAAATTGCTGTCAATGTTCATTAAAATAAGCCCTCCCCTGAAAATAAGCCCTCTGGTGTTTTTCTGTCCAAAAAAATAAGACAGTGTCTTATTATCGGGGAAACACAGTATGCCTAGGGCCGCTGTTCTCTTACAGTCACAAATGCTAGGAGACTCCTCTGTGCTTTAGAACTGTGACCAGGTCCCCTACTTCCTTATGACTTTTAAATGACAAATTCTCCTCTCTGCTCTGGAACTATGACCCAGGACTGCATATGGGTTGCCATTCAGCACCAGCTACATGAGTGCCAGCAAAGGTTTTCCTGTATAATCTTTTTTTGATTAGTTGTTCCTTACCATCTCTGGGTTGAGAGCTCCCAAATCTGCTTCTGCTGCTGTCACAGTCACTCCCAAGGCCTGGTACTGCAATCATTCATATTTTCTCTAGTTTGGCCACCACCCCTGGATCATAAACCTCTCTCACCAATCTCGGAAGTTGTCTTAAGCTGGAAAAATATCTCACCCTGACCTATTCTTGGCTCTGCCATTCCAGGATTCTATTTGAGGTGTTATTTTACAGTTGTGTGGAAGGGAACACTGGGAGAGTTTGGATGGCTTGATGGCTCTAATCCACCATCTTGGCTCCACCTACAATTTTTAACTTAACAATATTAAAAAAAAAATTTTTTTTAAATAGGAGGGCTTTCGTCTTCAACCTCCACTCACTAATATACTATGTTCTCTTTTGAGGATGATCCTTGCCTGCTTGTCTTCCCCACTAATCACTCCTTTTAGAAAGCATACTAATCCTTTTTACCCCTCTTCTACCAGCATTTTCCCTTTACCTCATTCCTTTTGCTATTAATTTTTGAAAAGTGGTTCTGTTAAATTTTTCTTTATGAAAGATAAATCATTTTATTACACAAACTGTATTTCAATTCAAAGAAAATATGTCTTGTTTCTAACCATCCCTGTTTTATTAACAAATTAGTATTTAAAAATAAAAGCATCTTCGTAACTTGGCTAAAAATGCCTTAAGCTGATGAGTGTTTCAAAGATAACAGAAGAGATCAAAACAATTATTTCAAGATCAGTCAACCAGAGGCAGTATGGTATAACAGAAGGAGTGTTGAACTTGAAGCAGACAGAAGCTTGGGTTTGAACCTCAAATCAGATACTGTGTGACCAAGAGTAAATCATTTTACTCTAAGCCTCAGTTTCATCAACTGCAAAACTGGTATGATTCTAGTAGTAGTTACCCCAGAATTTGTTGTGAGGGGCAATTAAGATAATGTATGTCAAGTGCTTTGCAAACCTTAAAGTGAAATGTCATCTAAACCATTATAAAATTTATATTTTCAAGTGTGGAGTCGAGATGGCAGAATAGAAGGAATCAAAGCAGATCAATGTCCGTTCACAACTCCTCCAAACAGATCTATAAAATGCAACAAACCAAATCTCACTAGAGAAATCCAGAAAAAGATACAGTCCTTTGTCTATCCAAGTTCTTCACAGGTACAAAGACAGAGAGGTCTGAAGATACTGAAGACAGGATCAGGGCAGGAACAGTACTCCAGTACCCAGAGAGGCTTGTGCACCAGCACAAAAAAATACGGGGGGAACCCCCACACCCAAACTGGGGCACTGGCATAAGGGCAGGTCAAAGGAAAAATACTATAAACATCAAGAAAAGAAGAATTCAAGTACTAAGGAACCACAGCCAAGATAACACCTGATTTTACAGCCACCACCATAAAGCAATACGCAACTTGGAATACAATAATCCATTCTTGACTATAAAATCAAGAAAAACTTATCCAAACAACTGAGTATAATGTTACAAGGGGAAAAAATGGACCTTTAATGAAGAAGACTTTCAAGCAGTTTTGATGAAAATACCAGAGCTACAGGAAAAGTGAAGTTCAAACACGAGTGAAGAGATATACAAAAGGATATATTTATGAACAAGGATAAACTGCTTGCATTATAACACAGAGAGATGATACATATATCCCTTCTGAACACTACCATAATCACTAGGTCACAGAGGAAGTCCAATTAGATAAAGCCTGGGAGTAGTTCTGTTATATTCTTATATATGAAAAGAGAAAAGAAGAGGAATGTACAGGGTAGGAAGGGAAATGAAAGTTGGGGAAAATGTTTTACATAATTGGGGTGCACAAGGAGACATCTATACAAACAAGGGGAGGGGGAATGGATGAAATTTGAACCTCACTCTCATATGAACTTGAAGGAAAGAAGAGAAACACATAAACAATTTTAGTCAACAGGAAAATCAAAGGAAAAGGGGAGAAGGGCTATGGGACAGAGAATTAGAGGGACAATAGATTGAGAGAAGGATTAATCCTAAGAAAAACAAGCTCTATGCACGTATAAAAAGTGTTTGTAGCTCTTTCTGAAGTAGTAAACAATGGGAATCTGAGGGATTACCCATATTGTAATGGATAATAAGTTATGATATACAAATGTAACAAAACACTAAAGTGCTGAATTCTTCTCAGCACAACGACCAACCAGGATTCCAGGGGATGAATAAGGAAATATGCTACCCAAATCCTGAGAATGAATGCTAAGTGAATACTAAGTGAAACGATATTGGGGGAGATATCGCCAATGTGGAGATTTGTTTTGATTGAATATGTATGCTTTTCATGAGAAAAATTTACATTCTCTATAATTTTCTAAATCATTATTTAAAAAATGTAGTCAAGAGAACACTTAATTTCTTGAATCAAAACAAAAAACTTATTTAGATGCCTCTGCTAAAGAAAGACCTATTCTGATGTCTTGCAAAAATTCTATATTCTCAAACAACAAAACCAGTAAGAGTAAAGGTTCTGATAGATTCTATACTGTTATGTTAAAAGCCTTTGGGTATGGGATTTTGATGATGGTCCAAGGGGATCATGTAAAAAATTACTTAATGGTTTCTTAAGCAGCAAATAATTACTCAAGATGATACAAATATAGCTTTCCTCTATGACAATTATGTGCACGTCTAAAGCATTATAGGTTTCTTTTTGCAGCAATTCAAAACTGTCATAATCACATGCAGATGATTCTGGTGTTTTTGCAACAATTACATCAAACTCGGACCACATGTCATCAAACTGTTTCCAAACTCCCATGAAGATTCAACATTCAAGTGCAAACTGATTCCCAATTATTAGTCAGACCCAAGCACATATCCTCATTTGAATTCTGTACACTATGCCAGAGTATTCCTTTTTGTTAATTATATCTGATGAGATCTATATATAATATATATATGATCAACATGCTAATAAACATCTCAGTTCTTGTAGCACAAATATCAGGCTGTTTACCATGATTGTTGTACATGTTACAAACCATCTAGAAGGCATCATAGACTATCCATCACAAATGTTCTACATAAACAAATCTATTACTTCTCATTGGAGTATTAAGGTTATTTTTCAATTTAAATTTAATTACCATTCGTTTTGTTATAATTCTATCTGACCATAATCTGTCAAATCAACTAGCTGGTAAAACTGGTCAGTCATTCAGGAGTTTCTGTGAGAGTGTATCCAGTATATGAGTAGGGGAAGAGAATAAAGTCACATCTGAAGAAAGCATTTTCTTCCAAAGATTAGTGTGTGTATGTGTATGTGTGTATAAACACTGTTAAAAACAAAGCAATATGGGCAATTGAACTTTAAGTACACTTATCTTTCAATACATATCACTTGTTATTTAGACAGTAGAATAGTAAATATTTTAAGTCATTAGCTATTCCTTTTTCTGTGTTGCATAGGTGGCTAAAAATGAAAAAATGAAATTCCAAATCTCAGAAAGAAAGCCGATAATTCTACCATTTCTACTACATGTCTGTATAAGCAAAGATTTTTACTTTACTCATACTTAAAAGAAAATACAGAAATAAACTCAATGCAGAACCAGATTTAAGGCTGGTTTGAGGGCGGCTAGGTGGTGCAGTGAGTAAAGAGCCGGCCCTGGAGTCAGGAGGACCCGAGTTCGGTTTGGCCTCAGACACTTAACACCCACACAAAAAAACCTAGCCATGTAATCTTGGGCAAGTTACTTAACCCCAATTGCCCTCCAAAAGGCAAAAAAAAAAAGACTGTTTTTGATTGGTGCTGAGCTAAAAACTGCAAACCTTTGTGCAAATAACAAAGGCCAACATTGGAATTAAATTCACATTTGATTAGTATATTATACTAAACATCTTCTGAGTTTGGAAACTTACTTTATTAAAAATGTTATTTCTATTCAACTAAATTTATTTAAAAAAAAGAAATTTAATATGAGTTCTTGTAGATAACAGAAGCATATGAAATCGTGCTGAATTATTTCTTTGAATTCTTACAGAACATCTCAAATAAAGTAGTCATTATTTTGTAATTAGGGTTTTCATTATTATCAGCAGAATGAAATATTTTCTAATTATAATTACATGAATTTTAATTTGGAGCTGGGGGGGCAAAGTTGTGATTGTAATTCTTGTAAGCACTTAAAGAATAAAATCTAAGACTATTATGTTATTACTTTAGTTATTCACAACACATTTTTTTGTTGAAAGCAGTTAGAAAAACAAAAAGTGGTGGGAAACAGCAGTATATGAGATCAGTCTATGTATTATTGTTTATTATCTAAGAACCAAACTAGCTAAGCTCATAGAAGTTTATTATCAAAACTGTGACCATCAGTTAATAATTGTTTTGGTCACAGCAAATAATGAAACCAATCACAATATAGCTGCCTCTGACACAAGTTAGGGCCTAAATTCCACATCGACAGTGACAATTCACCCATGGAAATCCTTTAAGTCAATCATAAAGTACAATACAGATCTTTAAACATATATTACTGAGATGAGTTTAAGATCAAGTCAGCAAGTATTTATTAAGCCCTGTATGCAAAGAACTATGCTCAGGATGCAAAGAAAGGCCCTCCCCCTCCAAAAGTACCTGTTTTCAAAAAACTCACATTCTAATGGGGAATACAAATGCAAACAACTTTATACAAATAAGATATACAAAGGATAAAGTGGAGATAATTTCAGATTTGGGGCAGCTAGGTGGCTCAGTGAATAGAGCACTGGCCCTGGAATCAGAAGGACCTGAGTTCAAATCCAGCCTCAGACATTTTAACACTTACTAGCCATGTGAACTTGGGCAAATCACTCAACCCCAATTGCCCTTCCCTCTCCCCTCCAAAAAAAAAAAAAGTTTGGACTTTACTTCATACTTGAAGAAAGCCAAGGAAACTAGAAAAGAGGAGAAGAGGAGGAAAAGTTCCAGGAATGAAGGAGAGCCAGTGAATGCTCCAAGGTCAGGATATGGAGGGTGTCACTTAGAGGAACAACAAAGAGGCTAGGGTCACTAGACGATGTTATAAAGAAAACAAGAACTGCTCACCGATTGGATAGGGAAGGTGAAAGAGGCTGAGGGAATCAAAGATGACACCTAAGTTTAAATGCTTTATTAACTTCTGATTTACATCATTCGTTTCTGCCAGATTTTGAGTTACAAATTTTCTCCCCGTTTTCCCCCCACCCATCCCCCCAAAACAGCAGTCACACAGGATATCCCCACCTCCAATCTGCTCTCTCCCATATTTTCTCCCATACCCCTTTCGACTTTTCCAGTGGATCTCTATGCCTCAGTGCCTGTATATCTTATTTCTTAATTACATGTAAGATGGTATTAAATATATATATATATATTTGAATATTTGATTTTAAAACTTTCAATTCCAGATTCATTCCCTTCCCCCCCTGCCACCCACCCCCACTGGGGAAACAAGCAGTTCAGTATAGGTTGTACATGTGCGGCTAATGCAAAACAATAACATAGTAGATATATTGTAAAAGACTGACTATATTTCCCTCCCTCCTATCCCACCTCCCACTTGTTCTATTCTCTACTTTGATCCTGTCCCTTTTCAAAAGTGGGTGCTTCCAACTTTCCTGCCCTCCAGCCTGCCCTCCCTTCCATCAACCCCCCTCACATCCCCTTCCCCCCCATTCTCCTGGAGGGTGAGATCCCCTATTTAGTGTGTATTTCCCTCCTCAAGCCAGATTCAATAGGAATAAGGTTGACCCATTCCCTTTTGCCTTCCTATTCTTCCCCTCCATTGTAACCATTTTCCCTTGCCTCTTCTGTATGAGATAGTTTACCCTAATCTGTCTCTCCCTATCTCCTCCCATTATATTCCTCTCACCTCTTAATTTCACCTTTTAAGTATCATCCCTTCCTGTTAAATTGGTCCTGTGCCCTCTATCTATATACCGTGTTTCCCCGATAATAAGACACTGTCTTAAATTTTTTTTTGGACAGAAAAACACCAGAGGGCTTATTTTCAGGGGAGGGCTTATTTTAATGAACATTGACAGCAATTTTAATAAACAGGTAAATGTGAACAAAATATTGTACCTTTATTCAATAAGCAAATCACTGGGGAAGAACAGGATGACGTGCTCACTTCTGCAGCTCTGATTGGATGCAGCTCGGAGTGCGGCATGCGTTTCACCCGGGGGGGGGGGGGGGCAGTGCATACAGAGGGTACCGTAATATAGCGTGTAGTGCAGGAGATCACCTTCACTACAGTAGCAATCTCAATAGGGCTTATTTTCGAGGGAGGGCTTATTTTCGAGGAATCTTACACAGTAAGGGGAGGGCTTATTTTCGGGATAGGTCTTATTATTGGGGAAACACGGTATACCTGTAAACGTATATACACACATTCACATATGTATTCATATTCCCACGTACCCTCATATAAAGACATATACATATATTTCTAATCCCTTCAACTACTGAGAAAAGTTTCATAAGTTACAATTATTGTTTTTCCATGTAGGAATGTTAATAGTTCAACTTTGATAAGCTCCTTATGATTTCTTTTCCCTCTTTACCTTCTCATGCTTCTCTTGCTTCTTGTATCTGAATGTCAAATTTTCTATTCAACTCTGGTTTTTTCAGCAAGAATGCTTGAAAATCCTGTATTCCACTGAATGACCATATTTTCCCCTGAAACATGATACTCAGTTTTGCTGGGTAGGTGACTCTTGGTTTTAATCCCAGCTCCCTTGACCTCCGGAATATCATATTCCAAGCCCTTCGATCCCTCGGTGTAGAAGCTGCCAGATCCTGGGTTATCCTGATTGTGTTTCCACAATATTCAAATTGTTTCTTCCTGGCTGCTTGTAATATTCTCTCCTTAATCTGGGAATTCCAGAACCTGGCTATAATATTCCTAAGAGTTTTCTTTTTGGGATCTCTTTCAGGAGGCGATGGGTGGATTCTTTCAACCTCTATTTTGCCCTCTGGTTCTAAAACATCAGGGCAGTTTTCTTTGAGAACTTCCTGGAGGATGCTTTCTAGGTTCTTACTTTGGTCATGGCTTTCAGGTAGTCCAATAATTTTTAAATTATCTCTCCTGGATCTATTTTCCAGGTCAGTGGTTTTTCCCATGAGATATTTCACATTGCCTTCTATTCTTTCATTTGTTTGGAACTGTTTAACAGCATCTTGATTTCTCATAAAGTCATTAGCTTCCATTTGCTCCAATCTAATTCTGAAGCAATGATTCTCCTCAGTGAGCTTTTGAGATTCTTTTTCCATCTGGCAAATTCGACTTTTTAAGGCATTCTTCTCCTCATTGCCTTTTTGAGCCTCCTTTGTCATTTGAGTCAGTCTATTTTTTAAGGTATTATTTTCTTCAGTCAGGCTGTTGACTCTCATTTCATAATTGTCTTGCATTGTTCTCATTTCTCTTCCCAATTTTTCCTCCACTTCTCTTATCTGCTTCTTAAGGTCCTCTATGGCCTGTAACCAGCTTGTATTTTCCTTTGAAGCTTTTGGTGCAGGAGTTCTGACTTCACTGTTTTCCTCCTGTTCCATGCCTTGCTCCTTCTTGTCCCCAAAATAGGAGTGTAATGTTGGAATCTTCTGTCTTCTTTGTTTCCTTTGCCTGCTCATTTTACCACTCAATTATTTGACTTTTGGGCTTTTTGCCACAGTAGGACTCTGCCACCAGACAGGGGAGTTTTCGTCCCAAACGCTGGGGTTTTCTCAGCTGCCGGAGGTATTACATGGGTGCCCTCTCTGAGGTTTCCACATGCTCTGGCAAGCTGGACACACACCCCAGGACCTCCACCCTAGACTGCAATCCAGATCCAAGCAGGTTAAAGCAAGAGCGATTACCCCTCAGACTGGTGCTTGGTCCCCCTACACTCTGCAAGCCAGGAGCTGAAGCCACCACGTGGAGCTGGCAGGCTGTGCTGGTCTCAGTGGTTTCTCGCCCTGGGGGTAAAAGCCACGCACTCCCACTTACTGGGTCCCAAAGTCCAGACTGCACCGGCCTCTCACCTTGTCCTTCGCATCTATGTATTGATAAATCTGGAAACGGCCACAGCTGCTGCTGATCTGGAGTCCCTCTGGCTAGTGGCTGGTCAGGCCCGCCCTGGGGCTAAAGCCTCGGCATGGTGCTGGGCTCGCTGCGCTGGCCGATTCCTGCCGGCCTGCTGGGCTGTTCTCAGCAGGAGGTTAGCTTCTCTGTGTCATTTTGTGGGTTCTGCAGCCGACACCTAAGTTTAGAACCTGGGTGGTTCCCTTGACAGTTTCTTTAAAATAGTTCTTAATCCACAGGGTTTGTAGATGGGTTTCCAGGGGAGGATCATAAAGTTGAGTGGGGGGAAAATCACATCTTCCTTTTCAATATAAATGGTTTCTCTCGAAATTCTATTTTAATTTATTATCTATTTTATTTAATGTAAATTCTGATAATGCTACTTTAATTTAAATTCCTTAGGTTTCACCAGATTGCTAAAAAGGGGTCCATGATAAAAAAAAAGAAAAGAAAAATCTCAGCTTAAAAAAAAGGTAGTCTCTATTAGAAAGATGTATCTGAGATGGTTGCTATGGAAACAAGTGAATAGAAATTTTACTTTCCACAACTAGGAGAAAGGCAGGAAGCAAGCTTTCTATTAAAAAAAGAACCAGATAAAAATGGGTAAAAATTTAGCTGGTAGGAAAAAGGATAATTTGGGAAAGAAGCGCTATTATATTTGAGAGGGATCACACCACTATGAAACCTGCTTCATCATAGCACAAAAGACATTAGCAAATCCAAGGGAATACAGTAGAGGCCTTCCAGTTGAACACAAATCCTTGGAAGGCCAAGTGAGACTGTCCTTCTCATTTGTTCTACTAATCAGAAAGAATAAAAGGTCTGTGGGTATGATGAAGAGGAAGAAATTCAGCAATTACACTCAGGATGGTGTGATAACTGCTCATTGCAGAATACCAACAAAGGAAACAGTAAATTCACATCTCAAGCTCACTCCACATTACCTCTACTGAGTAGAAAAGTAGGAAGAACCCCCAAAACTACTCAATTTCCTCCCATTTTTTTTAGCTTGGCATATAGCTGAATTGCATAAATGTGTATTTAATAAGATTGTACTGAACTGTCCTATGATTCAATGCTAAGATACAAAGGAGTTCTAATAGGCATTGCTAAAAGTACCACAGCTGTGTATTGCTCTTTAGAAACATTCAAATCATTAAGACCCACAAAATATCAGAGCTACAAGGGACTTGAGTGATTTTCTAACAAATCTAATTTCATATAGCATCTGAGGAAAGTGAGACATAAAAAACTGAAGTGACTTGGCAAAACTGTTAGTCACATAGTACACATAGCAAAAGTGAGGTATGCAGCCAGGAAACAAGTATATTAAACACTATGTGCCAGGTATTCTGCTAAAGCACCGAGAATACAAATACAAGTAAAAAAAAAAAGACAATTCCTGTCCTTAAGGAGTTTTCATTCTAACAGGGCGGGGCAGGGCAGTGGAGGGAAGAAACACCTAAAAGGAGCTAAAAGGGGAGTGGATGGAAGTAGGGACCAGGTGAAGGTATGAGGGTGAAAGGTAATGAGTCTGTAAAGAAATGGAAGTATGTTTGGCCTGGGCCTTTCCCCAAAATAGAGGCCCCAGAAGGAACCCATTAGTGGGAGAAAGGTGCTGGAATGGCAGAGAGATGAGGACTATTTTATCTAGATCCTTGTGCCATAGGCAAAAATTGCACCTTCTTGTCAAAATGGAATTATATAATACTGTATAGTTCTGCTTCCCACACCAACTTCATGGCTGCAAACAGGAGTGAACATAATGAAGAAAATGGATGAAGATAACTAACATGCTACTACTTTTACCCACTCTCAGAAGCAACTCAAAATGGAGTAGAAGCAGAATTAAAGATCCTTAGAAATGAATTTCACAATGAAGGAAGAAATTCTGGTACAGATGGTGTGCACAGTTTTTGGGCTTTGCTTTCTGTTGATCTCCAGGGAAGGGTACCATGCTGAACTTCTAAGGACTGGTTCTAAGACCAGCAAAGAAGACATACTACAGGGCTGAAGCAATTACAAACTGAACAGTCCAGGTGCTAGAAAGTACTTTCTTTTAACTGAAATTTCACAAATCAATTTAGAAAAATTCTAACTGACCATTTCTGATTTTTAAAAAATCACCAAATTTATATTTCCAAACGCAGCTTTTAATAAGAAGAAAGATAATACAAAGGAGGCTCAAATGAGATAATGTAGGATAAGGATTCTGCAAGCCTTAAAGCCCTACATGAATTTCAGTTATTATTATTACATCACTCATCCCCACCAAAACCTCCTTACTATAATTTCAAAGTTCATACTCCAAATAGGTAGCCCTGAATGCCTCTTCTACCTCCCAGAATATAGATTAAGGTGTCTCTGTGAAAGACTGAATTGCAATTAGATTAGATCTACATGTATACTGTGGTTATTAACACTTACAAGGAGAAAATTTATAAACTGAAATCACAAGAAAGTTTTCAAATAAAAGAAAAGATTGAATGAGATTAAAGCATATATTGCAAATATGGAGTTCATTTCTTAATGTCAAAAATCATAACATGAAAATGCTGAAAATTACTGAAAAATTAAACTGAATTGCAGATGAAAATATTTCTCAATCTGATTAAAAGGACACCTCCTAGTCATTCTAGAAATGACTTCCAGCAAATGCAAAGATGAGAAAATATCTTAGTATCAGCCCAGCAAGACAGCTGCATAGTTCAATTAAAGGATTCTTGGGTCTAAGGCAAGAAGTTATCAAACTTATCTCAGTGGCCTGAACCAGATTAAAATGTAGCTGAGAAATGTTTAACAAAATAAATGTAAATATAATACAACACAGATTGGGGGCAGCTAGGTGGCACAGTGAATAAAGCACCAGCCCTGGAGTCAGGAGGACCTGAATTCAAATCTGGCTTCAGACATTTAACACAAAAAACTAACCATGTGACCTTGGGCAAGTCACTTAACCCCAACTTCCTACCATCCCCCTCTAAAAAGCAAACAACAACAACAAAAAAACCCATAATGTTAACTTGTAGTTTTCTAAGTCAATATGAATAGGTATGCCTTTCTATTTGAGTCTGACACCACTGGTAAAACTTTGGCAAGCTACTTAACACCTACGGCTGTCTCACAAGAGAATGAATGGGTCAGAAGATAAAGGGTGAACACAGTCACTTTAAAATGTTAAGAGGTAAAAATAATTAAGGCGATTATCAGACAGGGTCAAAAGTTAGATTGTTTGGGCTTGGTTATAATGGAGAATTCTATTTGGGGTAAATATTGAGAAATTATACTGATGGGAAAATGGGATCAATAGAACATTTTCTAAAAGAATCATAATGCTTGATAGGCATTGTTAATTGGAATCTTATGTCAGTACTGAGGGTCTGACTGCCCCGAAATCTAGATCCCCAGGAAAAGGAATGAAAGGCATGCATCACAGATTCACATGACAGTTTTCTGCCACAGAAACAGGGTGATCATGTTCTTATTTAGGAAACACTTCAATTATAAGAACAGGGAATCTAAAAATAAAAAACCTGGAAAAAGACAAGGGTAGCATGCTGATGCTGTTGACACCTGAACAGTCTGAGACTGGGGTAGGGTCAGCATGTCAAGTGAAGGAAGGGAAGGAAAGGAAGGAAAGGAAAAAGAACCTGATGACTAAGAGCAAGGGGAGGCAAATTGTCAAAGTCAAGCTAATGGAACAACAAGAAGCAGTGGAGCTGAGCTCCCCGCTACAACTCTTCCAGATCGATGTAGATAATATACCACATCAAAACCAATGACATATAAAGTCAGAGTGAGTCCTTTGTGTGACCCAGATCAGCCAGCTGACAGGAGAATCTGGGAAAGGCAGAGGCTGTGACTCAAAGTGCTTTAGCACCAGGGAAAGAATGAATACCAGTGAAAGTAGAGGCCCTGAACCCTGACCCATGTTGCGGAGCTACGATAGGGACAGGTGCTAACTGGCAGTTTTGCTGCCCATTACCCAGGTTCAGATCACAGATGCAGGGCAGAGTGAGGAGATTTCATGGCATGGAGTAGGATTCCCAGATTGGGTGGCCTTTGCTGGTGTATGGAGAAAGAAGACAATTCAGAAGCAACAGCTGCAGTGGTGGTAGGGCTTAGACCCGAGGAGCAGGGAAAGATCTCAATTTGAGCATTTAGCTCAGCCTGCAGAGGAACAACCAAGACAGAAATCCCAGACCAAAGTAAAGTCTGAAGTTCTGTCACTGAACCAGAAGAATGTCCTAGTCCGTTGACAGGGACTGAGTCTAGCAGTAGACCTCTATCGTTATGATTGAAAAGTAGGGCTAAAACTTGCAGAGCTCAGACCAGAGGGTAGTAGTCAGACTTTACCCTGGATCAGGCTCCTTTGGGACCACTGAAAGCTGGTGGGTTCCCAGCCTGCCTGTAAAATCCTAGAAAAAACACAACACTCAAAACCCTAAGAAAACAGCAATAAGACCAGCCTAAACCTTTGCAGGGGTGAGGAACCTGCTAACTCAAGGCCAAATATGACCCTCTAGGTCCTCAAGTGCAACCCTTTGAATGAATCCAAACTTTTGTTCTGTAGAGTTGAATTTGGTCAAAGGGTAACACTTGAAGACCTAGAAGGCTACATGTGGCCTTGAGGCCACAGGTTCCCCAAGCCTGCTAGAAGTATGGCAAAACCCAACCCTATCATCAAGACCAAAGTTAAGAAGCAGGCTAGAAAAATAGACAAACTACAAAGAACTCCACCATAATTAGTTACTATGGTAGGAGGGATACTCAAGATACAAAGAAGAGAATGAATCTAAAATATCTATAACCATCAGAGAAAAACATTTTGGACAATTCAACAAGAATTCTTAGAAGGGATGAAGCAAAGAGTTTAAAAAAAGAGCAAAAAAAGTTTTATAAATGAAATGAGAGCACTTGAGGAAGAAATTGGAAAAGAAATGAGAGAATTGGAAATGGAAAAAAGCTTAGCACATGAGGTATAAAATCCTGCTCAAGCTACACTTTCTTTGAAAAGTATAATGAATGGGGGCAGCTAGGTAATACTGTGAAAAGAGCATTGGCCCTGGAATCAGGAGGACCTGAGTTCAAATCCAACCTCAGACACTTTAACATTGACTAGCTGTGACCTTGTACAAGTCACTTAACTCCAATTACCCTGCCCTCCCCCTTCAAAAAGTAAAAAAAAAAAAATTATAATGGATGAAATAAAAGTCAACGACTCCATGATTCAACCAAAAAATATTAAAACAAAGTCAAAAGGCTGAAAAATGGGGTGGTGGGGGGGAGGAATATAAAGTAACATAGGAAAAACCTGGAAAACAGATCAAGGAGAAAAAAAATTTAACAATCATTGAACTATCTGAACATCATGACCAAAAAAAGGCTCTAGACATCCTGTTTTAAGAAATCTTAAAAAGAAAGAAAAGGTGAAAATAAAAGAATCCACTAATAACTTGTGAAAAAAAATCCCAAAACGAAAACTCCAAGATACGTACTCAAAATTCAGAGCTTCTAGCTCCAAGAAGGAAATTCTGCAAGCAGCCAGAAAAAAAAAAATTCAAATACAGAGGAACTACACTCAAGACAAACCAAATATGATTTAACAGTCACCACTATAAAGGAGCAGAGAACTTGGAATATAACATATGCATATTTTTCTGTTGAATCCTACATGTTTGTATTTCAAAGTTTCTACTCAGCTCTGGAGTCTTTTCATTAGAAATGCTTGGAATTCCTTTCTTTCATTAAGCTCCATCCTTCTCCCTGTACGATTATACTCAGAATTGCTGGATAAATTATTCTTGGTTCTAAGTTTATACATTTTGCCTTCTGGAAGGCTGCATTCCAAATTCTCTAATCCTTAAAAGTGGTGGCAGCTAAATCTTTTGTGATCCTGAGGTGACTCTTCAGTACTGGATTTTTTTTCCCCACTTTGCTTGCAGTATTTTTTCTTTGATCTGGAAGCTCAGGATTTTAATTATAATATTGCTTGGAGTTTTTACTTTGGTATATCTTTCAGGATTCTATTTCCATTTTTCTCTTGGTTCTAAGAAACATGAGGAATTATCTTTTATGACTTCTTGAAATATGATTTCTAGGTTCTTTTTTTATATCATGACTTTTAGGTAGTCCAATGATTCCTAAATTATCTCTTCTTAATCAGTTTTCCAGGTCAATTGTTTTTGCTATTAGATACTTTATGCTTTTTTCTTTTAATTTCTTTTTTTAAATTAAATTTTATGTTTATTTTTAGTTTATATCATTCATTTCCACAAGATTTTTTCTCCCTGTCTTTTCCCTACCCATCACCCCAAAACAGTGATCCCACTGTATACCCCCCTCCCCCAATCTGCTCTCTCCTATATCTCCCCCACCCCCCCATTCCCCATCCGACTTTCCAGCAGGGCAAGATGGATCTCCATTCCCCAGTGCCTGTATATCTGATTTCCCAGCTGCATGTAAAATAATTAATAATAATAATATTTTTTAAACATCTGAATTCCAGATTCTTTCCCTTCCTCTCTCGTCACCCACCCTTACTGGGAAGATAAGCAATTCCATATAAGTTTTACATGTATAGCTATGCAAAACATTACCACAGTGGATATACTGTGAAAGACTGACTATATTTCCCTCCATCCTATCCTGCCTCCTACTTGTTCTATTTTCTACTTTGACCCTGTCCCTTTTCAAAAGTGTGTGCTTCTAACTACCCTACCCCCCCAACCTGCTCTGCCCTCCATTATCCTGCCTCTCATCCTCTTCCTCTGTACTCTCCTGTAGGGTGAGATACACACCTACAGGTGTATATGTCATTCCTTCCCTAAGCCAAATTCAATGAGAGTAAGGTTGACTCATTCCCTTTTGCCTTCCTGTTCCCCCCCTCCATTATAACAGTTTGCCCTTGCTTTTTCTATATGAGATAGTTTACCCCATTCTGTCTCTTCCCATATCCCTCTCATTACATTCTTCTCTCACCTCTCAATTTCACCTTTAAGTATCATCCCTTCCTATTCAATTGATCCTGTGCCCTCTTTGTATACCTGTACACATATACACACAAATCACATATGTATTCATACGCCCATATACCCTCCTATATAGACATATATATGTACGTACACACATATGTATATATACATTTATATTCCCTTCAACTATCCTCATACTAAGAAAAATTTCATAAGCTAAAATTATCGGTTTTCCATGTAGGAATGTAAATAGTTCAATTTTGATAATTTCCTCATGATTTCTTTTCCCTGTTTACCTTCTCATGCTTCTTGTATCTGAATGTCAAATTTTCTATTCAACTCTGGTTTTTTCATCAAGAAAGCTTGAAAGTCCTCTATTTCATTGAATCACTATATTTTCCCCTGAAATATTATACTGAGTGTTGCTGGGTAGGTGATTCTTGGTTTTAGTCCCAGCTCCTTTGACCTGCGGAATATCATATTCCAAGCCCTTCAATCCCTCAGTGTAGAAGCTGCGAGATTCTGTGTTATCCTGATTGTGTTTCCACAATATTCAAATTGTTTCTTCCTGGCTGCTTGTAATATTTTGATCCTTGATCTGGGAACTCCAGAACCTGGCTATAATATTCCTAGGAGTTTTCTTTTTGGGATCTTTTTCAAGAAGTCATCAGTGAATTCTTTCAACCTCTATTTTGCCCTCTGGTTCTACAACATCAGGGCAATTTTCCTTGAGAATTTCTTGAAGAATGGTTTCTAGCTTCTTTTTTTGATCATGGCTTTCAGGTAGTCCAATAATTTTTAAATTATCTCTCCTGGATCTATTTTCCAGGTCAGTGGTTTTTCCAATGAGATAGTTCACACTGCCTTCTATTTTTTCATTTGTTTGGAACTGTTTAATAGTATCTTGATTTCTCATGAAGTCATTAGCTTCCATTTGCTCCAATCTAATTCTGAAAGAATGATTCTCTTCAGTGAGCTTTTGAGATTCTTTTTCCATCTGGCGAATTTGACTCTTTAAGGCATGCTTCTCCTCATTGGCTTTTTGGGCCTCTTTTGCCATTTGAGTTAGTCTATTTTTTGAGGTGTTATTTTCTTCAGTCAGGTTGTTGACTCTCTTTTCATGATTTTCTTGCATCATTCTCATTTCTTTTCCCAATTTTTTCTCCACTTTTCTTATTTGGTTTTCAAAATCCTTCTTAAGCTCGTCTATGGCCTAGTTGTAACTACTTCATATTTTTCTTGGAAGCTTTTAGTGCAGGAGTTCTGACTTCATTGTCTTCCTCCTGTTCCATGCTTTGATCCTTTTGGTCCCCAAAAAAGGAATCCAAAGTCAGACCACTGTGCTTGCCCTGCTTCCCCTGCTTGCTCATGTTACCACTCAATTACTTGACTTCTGAGCTTTTTGCCACAATAGAACTCTTTCAGAGAGGAGAGCTTTGTCCCAAATCACTGGCATTCTCTCAGCTGCCGGAGCTATTAGTTGGGTGCCGTCTCAGAAGCCTCCACTGGCTCTGGCACCTGGTCACACACCCCAGGACCTCCACCCAGGACAGCCATCCAGATCCAAGCAGGTTAAAGCAACAGCAATTACCCTTTGAATGGTCACTTGGTCCCCCTATGATATACAGGCCAGGATCTCTGAAGCAGCCACGTGGCTGTGCCACACTTCAGCCACTTTTCCCTCCAGGGGGCAAAGGCCAGACAACACTCTCAGTCCCCCTGTTCCCAAAGTCCACACTGACCTTTTACTTCTGGCATTTATGTGTTGATAATTCTGGAAACTGTCACAACTGCTGGTGATCCACTCTCCCAAAGTCCCTCCAGCCACGGCTGGTTGGGGCTGCCCTGAGGCTAAAACTGTGGGCTCACATGGCCTGGGCTTTGCTACCAGCCCGCTGCAATGGCCCCTTCCTGCCAGCCTGCCTTCAGCGGAAGATTTGTTTCTCTCTGTCACTTTGTGGGTTCTGCAGCTCTAAAGTTTGTTTAGAGTCATATTTCATAGGTATTTGAGGTGGTTATGGGTGGAGTTTGGGGAGTTGCTGCCATCTTGGCTCTGCCCCAACTTCTTTTAATATTTCTTATGGTCTCATGGAAAATTAGCTTCTGTTTGGTTCATTCTAATTTTCAAGGAGTGTGTCTTTTTCTCTTGTGTCAAACTGTTCATTCTCTTTTTAATTCTATAGTTCTAGTGCTCAGCATTGGATCTCTTTCAGTTTCTAGAGCCAAAATGCCCCACTTGCTGCATCTCTGACTAGACTCTGTTTCTCCTAGGTGTAGCAACCTTTCTGTTTGTCTCCCTATGCTGTCTTGGACTACAGAAACAATTCCCTATGATTTTTCTTTTCCCTTCAATTGTCTAATTGGGATTTGGTAGAGTAGGTGGGGCTGAATTTCTTCCTGTTACTCCACCAACTTGAATCCAAACCCCACTCACCACAATTCATAAACCAGTGCACATGAAACCATTCCATCTGTTGATATACAGTTTTACTGTACTTTTCATCTTTCCATATTTGCTTTGCTTTTCTGTTAAGAGTACTAATTTTTTCTGAATATATTTTGTTGAAACATTATTGTAATGAAACTCTTTCCAAATGTTCACTATGAAAAAGAATTTGGAAGGTAGGTCCCAACTTTTATCCTACTATAATGGGAATGGGAATTTGAACACCTTCCCTTTCCCTTAATGGACCTAGGGGAGTTTGAAGACTTCCCCTGCTTTGAAAGTAAACTCTGCGCCTTAATAGGCCAAATGTAATCACATGGAGCCTCTGATGGAGGGAATTTGCTAAAGGGTGGAGCAGAGCCCACAGGAAGCTTCCCTGCTGTGAAGATAAATTCTGCCCCCTAATTGGCTAAATATAGTCACATGAAGCTTGTGGTGGGAGGAGTTTGATGAAGGGAAGCAGAGCCTACAGAAAGGTGGGAGCCAGAGCCAGAGAGACAGTGGGAGAGAGAGGTGCTCAGGCAAGGAGATAGGGAGGTTTGTGAGTAAATATTGATCTTGTATTGGTTTGTGGGAAGGCTGAAGGATGCTGTGGCTCTCAGTGTTATTATAGCTTCTTAATATCTTTGGTACTATGATGGGATTGGCCTACTGGTTTTGGGATTCAGTTTTCTGGTGTCTAAATAAATGTTTCAGTTCTGTCCTCTACCTGGAGAATCTGGTATATTTTGCAATTTGAAGGTCATGCAATATTTATAGTCACGGTCTTTATCATGATTGTGGGAGCAGTAAATATTGTACTGGTGCTATGACTTCTTAATCTGACAATTATGGTCCTCCACAATGTTGTGCTACCCTATCTTTTCCTATTTATAATCCATCTAACTTAAACCAAAATGGACTACAGACAGTTCTTGCTTTATGTAAGCAGACAAGGTAAAGTGATTTTTATAGAACATGAATTTTCCCAGAGATGCAGGGAAGAGAGGAAGGCAAGAAGGGAGCTTCATGCCCATGGAGGGAGGGGCCCTAGGACACGTGGTAGGTGAGGATAAAGAAGGGAGAACAGGAGAAGGAACACATGGTGGAGTGGGGGGAGCTGGGGGCAGAGGCACAGACAATGTTGGGGCTCAACACAGACCCAGAGAGGAGAGGATGGGTGTCACACAGAGCTGGGGACAGACACATGGTGCCCAAGTACAGATGGACAGAAGACAGCCATGCTGGGCCAGACACAGGGAGGGTAGCCAAGTGAAGCAAATATCTCTCTACGCACTGGAGATCTCAAGCCAAGCACCCAATCTGACAGTGGTGGTGATCTACCTGACTATCTTTTGCTTCCCACTTGGAGGGGTTCTAGTTTATGGGGGCTGTTTTTTTGGCAGGGGGGAGGCCACAGAAAGTCAGTTCAAGGAACAGCAACAGGAAAAGAAAGCACAAAAGAGCACAAAAAGAGAGTTAATATAGTTGTTTTTTTTGGAAAGTGGATTTAAGTTGAATCTGTGTAACGCAAATTTATGTAAAGGGAGAGCATCTTTACTTGCTAAACTCTATACAAGTTCTTCACTATTCTCTGATGCTTAGGATTTTCTAAGATTTTTACTTAATGAATTCCTATTCATCATGCCTACCTCAAATACCATCTTCACGAAACCTTCCTTTATCTTTCTCAGTTGGTAATTACCTGCTCTCCTCAGACCTAACATAGCACTTTATTTGTACAGAGAGGCTCCAAGAGTGTATAGAAAGGAGGCCTTATGAGTTAAGAAGAACTGAGATCAAGTCCTGCCTCTAACACAAGAAGGATATATAATTCTTGTTAAATTACTTAAGCTGTCAATGACCAAGAAACTTTCTTAGGCTGTAAGTTGCAAAGCAGATGCTGATCTGCAATGGTAGAGTGAATTCCTTACATCAATGAAATCACAAGTCTAGGCCAAAAAAAAAAAAACATACTTATGAATTGCTTTGTGTTATAGTTTTTGTGTATGTGGTCAATAATTCTAATTAGTAAGCTCTTTTAGAGTAGGGCCTATATCATCTCAATTTAGTATTTCTTTCAGTATTTAAGACATTGCTTTGCACTAAAAGACACGTAAATGTCTGTTGAATTAAACTAGAGATACTAGACTAAAAGCAAAGCAAAGTTAATAACCATAAAGAGTTAGGAAAATTATGTTTTTTCAAAGTTTGCTTTTCTCTAACTGAAATGGAATTTGAATTATACTTACCCCATCCTGGTGGCAGAGGTCCAAGAGGATCAAATTCTTTGTTCTGAGTTGAAGTAAACAAATCTTGATTCTACATAAAAATGAAAAAGATGTATTAATAACTCAGTACTAACATATCTTTTTTAGAAATTCTAAGAACAATACTCATTAAAAAATATCATGTTCACAGATCTGCTTCTGAAGTCTATGAAACCCACTAGGACTTTATATTCTAGATAATACCATACAGATGTGACAAAGTATTATACATATATTATAAGCTTAACAGTAATCCATTTTCTCATCCTCGTTCTTGCCTGTAGTTTTTCTTAAATGTTTAACACTCTATTATAAAATTAATGTTATAATTTGAAAGTGGAAAAAAGGCTGATAAAAAAAGAGCTGTTGCAGGGAGGAAAATAATTATTAGTTAAACAAAATCCTATTTTGCACAAATATCAGAAAAGGGCTTCAGAAAGAATGTGGCTAAAGTTATGGGACAGGAAGGAAATAGCTTACTGGATAAGTAAATGAGTTAGTGATTCCAGAATATTTATGGAAAACACAAAAGATTTTAGAAAATAAGCCAAAGTATTTTAGAAAAAGATTATTCTAATCAGTTTTCAAAGAAAAAAAAGCACTAAGATAATTAGTATGAGTACATACAGGAACAGTGATCCTGGTAGTCACAATGTAAGAAAAGAGATACAAAGAGGCTTATTTCGTGTTTGCCTACCATAGAAAGATAGGCAAGTGGTAAATATAATGACACAGTGTTCAAAAGAATGGTCACTGAAAAGTGAAGAAGCAAATATGAGATGAGAACAGAAGTACAGAAGGCACTAGAATTCTTCAACTTCTCTTCTTAGAATCCCTCATTTCCTTCAAGACTCTCAGCTCAAGCATTCTTATCTATATGAAGTCTTTCTTGATCCCCACTCAACGGCTCTGTCCCCGATTACTTTGTATTTTGTGTTTTTTTCCATATATAATTCCATATATACATGTATTTCCTACAATACAACGTCAATATCTTATAAGCAGGGAATCTTTCATCCTGAGAGTCTGGCATAGTGCCTGGCACATGGTGAGTACACTACATACACTTACTGAACAAGTACTGTAAAATGGAAAGAAAAGCTCTCTCAAATTTTTATGGATTGTTTCCTTCTTGCTTAGATATAAGGGTTTAAAGATTTGTGATCTGTTGGAATTTATGTTTTGCTAAGTTTTTAATCTCTTGGCACCAACAGTCTCTAAAGATGATACAGTAAATCAATGACATATTTTGGTAAACTTAACAGTTATGCCACCTCACTGCCACAGGACTCGATTTAAATATAAGCCCTTTGTTTTCAGAAAGCAAAGATTCTTTACCAAAGAAGGAAAATATATTTCTGAAACTGAGATGTAATTTTTTTTTGTCTACATCTGTGGTTTTATCAGTATAAGGGAATCCCTGTGAGGAAATCGTCCCAATGGCTATCAGCAACTATTCACTACCTCATGGCCTTAGAAAGTTGTCTTGGGGTACTAAGATACTAAGTGACCAGGGTGACACTGCCAGAATATACTAGAGATAAGACTTGCAACCTAGGTCTCCCTGACTATAAGGCTGGCTCCTCTCTACTATACCATGTTAGTTCTCAGGGACTGTTCTTTAACATCATTCCTAGACAGTTTCTCAGATTCCTTCAACGAAGTAGAGCTCCAAATAGCTTACCCTTTGAAAAAAAATAATTAAAATTTTTTATCAAGAGATTCATGATAGTAACAGTGTTGGGTATTTTGGGCTAAAGTTCTCTCTTATTCAAATTAAGACAAGGCTGTTCCAGAGTAAGAATTACTTTCCCACAGTTTGGTTGTTTTTATTCTGTTTTTAAAAATAAGAAACAGGGGTGGCTAGGTAGCACAGTGAATAGAGCACCAGCCCTGGAGTCAGGAGGACCTGAGTTCAAATCCAGCCTCAGACACTTAACACAAAAGCTGTGTGACATTGGGCAAGTCACTTAACCCCAACTGCCCTACCTTTCCCCCTCCAAAAAGCAAAAAATAAAAAAAAAATAAAAAAAAGAAACAAATTTGTCCTAATCTTTTGGGACAATATCTTTTTAATTAATTTTTTTACATTCTTTTGTTTTTATATTAATTTCACTTCCAAAAATATTGCTCCTTCTTCTGCTCCCCAAAGAGCCATGCCTTAAAACAAAGAATAAAAAACTAAAGGGAGGATGGAAGGGAAGCAAATCAGCAAAAGGAATCAGTAATACCACCTGGGTCTACCACTGTTCCAAATCCGATGGTCTATTTACTATATAACTAATGAAGAAAGGACTAGATATAGGAGGTGAGATAGAGTACAAAAAACCTATTACTTATGTTTATATCTACATAAACAACATAAGTCAAAAATATATCTCCACCAAGAAAAATGCTGACTTGTGATCTTATCTGTGAACTCACTTTGTCACTATTTTTATGTGTTTTCTCTTAGCACTTTCTACAATCACATGCAGGGAAAAGGGACCCTGAGAGATATTTTATTAGTCTGTAGCACAAAGACTACCGCTCACCCCATAAATGAATCTCTGGTTAAACTGCTGCATTGCTCCTTGGAGTTGACTTCGTTGTAGTTGCCACTGCTCGTAGTTTCTAACTGACTCCAATGTTGGCCGCTGCCAGGTGGTAGTTCTTGTGAAGTGGTCAACATAATAAACACGTCCCATGTTGTCAACTCGACGTTCCCAGCTAATGAGAAAAACTCTCAAAATTAACATCAGCATTGTTGAGCAGCTAGGATAAACATGTACCTGAATATCACTTGGGCCACAGAACAGGAATCTCTGAACCTTTTCTTGAGGAAGTGCTAAATGTGATGTATATAGAACCACTACCACTGAAAATGTTCGTTCTGTGAAACTTAAAACATTTGATATATAGACCTTACTATTTAAGAGGCCACAGAGACCCACTCTTAAACATGTTTACAAATACATATTTATATGTGGTTCAGTCGGGAAAATATTGGGGTTTTTTTTACGTAAAGGTCTTTATGACCTTATGTGATCATTAATTACAAACCTGAGAGAACAAAGGAAGATTTCAAGTTCAGTAAACAGATGATACAAATTAAATGTCATTACAGAAAGCCCCGGATCTAAGCGATCTCTTAGTCACAGATTAGATATTTATGATTTTCATACATCAAATTCCTGCCTCCCCCTTGTAATGCTCCAAACTTTGTGGAGACAGATAGAGGTGACCAGAAATGAAAACTAACAGAAATGTAGTTAGACTTGAAAAGATTTAAATTCCTGTCTCTGAAAAATTCTATAAAGTTTTTCATTATTTAGACTCACCCAGGAGGAAGAGGTTCTGGTCTATCCCATGATGTTCTTTTTTCAATATGATCTACATAGTAGACTCTTCCATGCTGGTCCACTCTCTGTTCCCAACTTAAACACACATAAATAAAAGGGCTAGTATGGTTTCATACTAGAAAAACATTCCAAATACTATACTGTTCAAACTATTTCATTAAAAAGTAGTACTTTTTTTAAACTTTGGAAATTCTGGATAATGAATACAAAAATTAAAATAAAAACTCATGAAATAAAGAAAAATATAAAAATATAAAATAATTCTCAGTCTTGTGCTCAGTCTCCTTTCTGTTCCTGCAGTGACTGTGATAGTGTCAAAAAAGAGAGCAAACAAGGCAAAGCATATCATTCATGATGCATCTTTAAACATTAACTTAGCTGTTGGTACTCTAGATATGAGATTCTTACCCAATAACCAACCAGTGAGCACATAATTAGAGAAATAAAATCTTATAAATCCTGATTTTCTTTCTATAAATGATATCAGGAAGAAGTGACAGTTAAATGGGATGAGGGTATACAGAGTATTCTTGGAGAGGGAAAAAAGAGATCTGAGAAATTAGTTTTATTATGTGTTGAAAGATAAGAAAGATCATTTCAAGAGCTGTTTTACTACCTCATATTGTAGTATTCATGGTAAGTAACTGAAAAAAAGACCATCATGAAAATAATTAGTTTATTCACCCATATCTGATGTAGAGAATGAGGAAGCAAGAGAATTTCTATGGAGAACTAGATAAGATCAATACAAGTTCAAGTAACATGTACTTTGATATTCAGCAACTATAATGTAAAGGTAGACATATGGAAAGAAAAAAATGTGAGAAAATAAAGTTCTGGAACAAGAAATGAGAAAGCCCAAAGACTTGTAGACTATATGGAAGCATCATGCTGATGATAAGGAATTAATATTTTCTTGGAAAAAATTTAAGATAAATTTCTTGAAAAATAAAAGAAAGGCAATAGATAGTGGGAACCCAAAATAACATTACAAAAATGAAAGTACTTTTATTTTAGCAGACAGGAAATGACTCATTCCTAAGTGTGAGAGTCACTGTCTAATCACCTTTCTGCTTATAACAATTTGCTAAAGCAAAGATCAAAGTTAACACAAAAACTGAATGAAAATGGGGAAAAAAAATTAGGCATGTTTAAAAAAATTCTAACCTGACGTATTCAAACAATTTGCTGATATTAAAATAAGGGAAATAAAGGTGGTATCGATGTGAAACAAACAAGAGTATGAACCAGAACCAAATATCGAGGGGGCGGACCCACAATGATAGAGTAGGAACAGGACTCCCCTGTGGCTCCCGCTTCCCCCTAAACAAACATTAGAGCTACAGGACCCACAAAGTGACAGAGAGAAACTAACCTCCTGCTGAAAATAGCCAGAAGGCCTGCAGGAAGGGGCCAGAGCTGGGAGCAGAGCCCAGCCCCCATGAGCACAAGGTTTTAGCCTCAGGGCACCCTGACTAGCCCCAGCTAGAGGGATGTCCCAAGAGTGAATCACCAGCAGCTGTGGTGGTTTCCAGAATTATCAACCCATAAATGCTAAAGACAAAGTGACAAGTCAGTGGACTTTGGGAACAGGGATTCCAGGAGTGTGGTCTAGCCTCTGCCCCCCAGAGGAAGAAGTGGCTGAGCGCAGCAGTTGCCGCCACATTGCTGCTGCAGAGCTCCTAGCCTGCAGATTGTAGGGGGACCATGCAACCAGTCTGAGGGGTAATCACTTTTGCTTTAACCTGCTTGGATCTGGATCCCTGTCCTGGGTGGAGGTCCTGGGGGGTGTGACCAGTGTGCCAAAGCCAGTGGAGGGTTCTGAGCCGGCACCCAACAAAAAGCTCTGGCAGCTGAGAGAACCCCAGTGATTTGGGACAAAGCTCTCCTCTCTGAAAGCAGAGTTCTACTGTGGCAAAAAGCTCAAAAGTCAAGTGGTTAAGTGGCAACATGAGCAAGCAGGGGAAGGAGGGCAAGCACAGCGGTCTGACTTTGGATTCCTTTTTTGGGGAACAAAAAGGATCAAGACATGGAGCAGGAGGAAGACAATGAAGTCAGAACTCCTGCACCAAAAGCTTCCAAGAAAAGTATGAAGTGGTTAGAGGCCATAGACAAGCTTAAGAAGGATTTTGAAAACCAAAAGAGAAGTGGAAGAAAAATTAGGAAGAGAAATGAGAATGATGCAAGAAAATCATGAAAAGAGAGTCAACAACCTGACTGAAGAAAATAACACCTTAAAAAATAGACTAACTCAAATGGCAAAAGAGGCCCAAAAAGCCAATGAGGAGAAGCATGCCTTAAAGAGTCAAATTCGCCAGATGGAAAAAGAATCTCAAAAGCTCACTGAAGAGAATCATTCTTTCAGAATTAGATTGGAGCAAATGGAAGCTAATGACTTCATGAGAAATCAAGATACTATTAAACAGTTCCAAACAAATGAAAAATTAGAAGGCAATGTGAAATATCTCAATGGAAAAACCACTGACCTGGAAAATAGATCCAGGAGAGATAATTAAAAAATTACTGGACTACCTGAAAGTCATGATCAAAGAAAGAACCTAGAAATCATCCTCCAAGAAATTCTCAAGGAAAACTGCCCTGATGTTTTTAGAACCAGAAGGTAAAATAGAGGTTTAAAGAATCCACCAATCACCTCCTGAAAAAGACCCCCAAAAGAAAACTCCTAGGAATATTATAGCCAGGTTCTGGAGTTCCCACATCAAGGAGAAAATATTACAAGCAGCCAGAAAGAAACAATTTGAATATTGTGGAAACACAATCAGGATCAAAGGGCATGGAATATGATATTCTGGAGGTCAAAGGAGCTGGGATTAAAACCAAGAATCACCTACCCAGCAAAACTGAGTACCATGTTTCAAGGGAAAATATAGTAATTTAATGAAATAGAGGACTTTCAAGCATTCATGATGAAAAAACCAGAGTTGAATAGAAAATCAGACATTCAGATACAAGAACCAAGAGAAGCATGAGAAGGTAAACAGGGAAAAGAAATCATAAGGAACTTATCAAAGCTGAACTATCTACATTCCTACATGGAAAAATGATAATTGTAACTCATGAAACCTTTCTCAGTATGAGAATAGTTGAAGGCAATATAAATGTGTGTGTATATATATATATATATATATTTATATGTGTGTGTATGTGTATACATACATATATATCTATATCGGAGGGTATACGGGCACATGAATACATATATGAGTGTGTCTATATATGTGTACAAGGTATACATAGACAGAGGGCAGAGGATCAATTGAATAGGAAGGGATGATACTTAAAGGTGAAATTGAGAGGTGAGAGAGGAATATAAAGAGAGGAGATGGGGAGAGACAAAATGGGGTAAATTATCTCATATAGAAGAGCCAAGGAAAACTGTTAACAATGGAGGGGAAGAACAGGAAGGCAAAAGAGAATGAATCAACCTTACTCTCATTGAATTTGGCTTAGGGAGGAAATGGCATACACACTAAATAGGGCATCTCACGGAACAGGAGAGTAAGGGGGAAGGGGATGAGATAATGGAGGGAAGGGTAGGCTCGGGGGGAGGGAAGTTGGAAGCACACATTTTTGAAAAAGGACAGGGTCAAAGTAGAGAACAGAACAAGTTGGGGGCAGGATAGGATGCAGGGAAATATAGTCAGTCTTTCACAATATATCCACTATGGGAAGGTTTTGCATAGCTACACATGTACAACCTATACTGAATTGCTTATCTTCCCAGTAAGGGTGGGTGAGGAGGGAGGAAGGGAAAGTATTTATTTGGAATTCAAAGTTTTAAAATCAAATGTTTAAAAAAAAAAAAAAAAAAATATATATATATATATATATATGTATTTTTTTTTACATGCGGGAAATAAGATATACAGGCACTGAGACATAGAGATCCATCTTGCAAAAGTCAGAGGGGGGATGGGGGAAGACATAGGAGAGGCCAGATTGGGGGAGAGCGTATTCAGTGGGATTGCTGTTTTGGGGTGGTGGCTAGGAGAAAGATGGGGAGAAAATTTGTAACTCAAAATCTTGTGGAAATGAATGATATAAACTAAAGATAAACCGAAAAATTTAATTAAAAAAAGATAATACAAAATAAGGGGAATAGGTGAACAGACAGCATCACAATTTATGACCATTTACTAAAGAAGCCTAGCCAATACATGTCATCTGTTGTAACAAAGAGACAAAAAGATTCTAAAAATTGTCTTGGCCACCAGACATTCTTACCAAATAATGAAACAATATAGCCAAGAGCAACATCAGTTTAAAAAACAAACAAAAAATAGAAATCTCACAAGGATAGTAGAAAATTTAACGAGCAATGCCATTTGATAAAATAGTGAGAAACAATGGGGAGAAAAACAAATTTGAAGAAAGTTTGGTGAGTGATCTAACTAAGCAAGTCAATCTAAGGGCATTTAAAGATACACTTAAAAGACAACAAACAGATGGAAAATGGAAAAAGATTTATAAATGTTTATATAACATAATCTTTTCATCATTCAGAAGATTGAAGCCACTACACTTGGCCTAACAGCATAGCCCTGGATGGATTTAAGAAGTGATAATGGCACTAAATTCTGGCCTCAGACACTTAATACCCACACAAAAAAACTAGCCGTGTAATCTTGGGCAAGTTACTTAACCCTAATTGCCCTCCAAAAACAAAAAAAGAAAATGGCACTAAAGACTTTAAAACAAAGATGGGGCAGCTAGATGGCACAGTGAATAGAGCACTGTCCTTGAAATCAGGAGGACCTGAATTCAAATTCAGCCTCAGACACTTAACACTTACTAGCTGTGTGACCTTGGGCAAAACACTTAACCCCAATTGCCCTGCCTTCCACCCTTCAAAAAGCAAAAAAACAAAAAAAAAACCCAAACAAAAAAAGAATTGTCCATTCATTGAGATTAAGAACCTTTCTTTTCATTCTATTTTATCTTCCATATTACTGTGCACACACTGGGTAATCAGTTCAATTCCCCTGAGATTTCAGTAAGCCATATCTGGTCACCAGCACAACATCCAGCAGTACTATGCAGACAGAAAAGGTTAGTTCTAGCTAATTTTTTTTTTCTGTCTCTCCACCCTACCCCAGAGATGAAGTCCTAAATATAAGCAAGTCAAGGTCTACTTCAGACAGAACTGGTCCTCCTAGGATCACTTCAAGTCCACATTCTCTGATTCTTGGAACAGGAATACTTTTGACATAATAGAAGAAATCCAACAAAAACAATTAAAAAAATTTTTAATCTCTAGTTTATAAAGTGGCAACATTACATATGGAAAGAAAATGTTATCATTAGAATCAAGAGATGTAGGTTTGAAGGTTCCCTCAGTAATGGGAATAGAGGAAAGTCACTTAACTCCTCAGGGCTTGAGTCTCCCTTTATTTAAAAAGGATATGGTATGACTAACATGGAAATACGTTTCCATGATTGCACATATATAGCTTACCATTTTTGGGAGGAGGGAGAAACTTTGGAACTGAAAATTTTATTTTTAAAAAGAATGTTTAAAATGATCTTTACATGTAATTGGAAAAAATAAAATACCATTTAAAAGAAAAATAAACAAAAACGATGTGATATTTTCACTACCTACATCAAAGAATTGTGAGGAAAGGGCTTTTCAAACCCTTAAGGAGTCATAAAGTTGAGCTATTTTTATTATTATGAACTAATTTAGGCTTATTTTTACTTTATGGAATTTACTTTTCTTTTTAATCCTGAACTTAATATCAAATAAACATTTGCAAAAAGAGAAAAAGGATGATTATACACAAAATGGCAAATTTCTAGTATGAATAGTTCTTTTAAAGAATATAATAAATTCAACATGCAATTTTCAAAACTGTTCTGCTTCTATGTGATTGTTTTCAGCTTTACTTCTCTTTCTGGAGAGAGGGGGGATTTCAAAGACACTCTTTTGGCGGGGGGGTGGGGCCGGGGGTACCATGGAGGGTAGAAATCCTGACCCAGTCTCCTTTTCCTGTTAACTCAGTCCCTAAATTAGAAAAAAAAATTAAAACATTCCTTGATGAGTAAGAGCACCAGCCCCAGTGTCGGGATCGAATCCGGGCTCAGACACTTAGCACCCGCCCAGAAACACCTGGCCATGTAACCTTGAGCAAGTTACTTAACCCCAATTGCTTAGGGGCAGTCAGGTGGCTCAGTGAGTAAGAGCACTGGCCACAGTGTTGGGATGACCTGGGGATTGAATCCGGGCTCAGATTCTTAGCATCACACCCAGAAATAACTGGCCGTGTAACCTTGAGCAAGTTACTTAACCCCAATTGCTTAAAAAAAAAAAATTCCTTGAAACAAATATGCATAAATAAAACAAAATCTATTACTGACTACATCTGAAAACATATATCTTCTTCTGTATCTTGAGTCTAATCATCAATCTGGAAGGATACAGAATTTTGACTTTCACTTCAATTTCGCTATGCCTAAGGGCAAATGTTAAGTGATATACTATTTATGCTTATAGTCTCAAAAAACAACACAGCTATAAAAGTCTTTAGGGGAAATGTCCTAAAAGGTCACAAAAACATGATGCTACTTCCACAAAATTCTGTCCTGTTACTGTCTGTTCCTTATATATACATGTTAATCTCCATTCTATCCCTTTCTCCCTTCAATTGTTATAACTTAAAACTGAGGCAAAGAGAAATAATCTTTAACATGGTAAACTCCAAAATTCAACACTCAAATAGATGTGATGTCACTGATTTTAACGCTCTTCCTCAGGATGAATACTGCAACCCAACCATGCCTATCCATCCTATGGCATTCTATATTCCAAGTCCTCCCTTAAGATCACCACAAAGGAGTTCATCCAACACACTAAAGGTCTGCCATGCTTTTTCCTGACATCATAAGGATAGTAGGCAAGAACTTTGGCTGTTCATATATTATCCTTCACACTTTCCATATAATTAGACCATCTTTTCTTCCTATCATACATAATTTTAATGACATCTACGTAATAGAGTGAATAGAACCCTAGACCTAGAAGTAGAAAGACTTGAGTTCAAATCTGATCCCGGACAAGTTATAAATTCTATTTACCTCAATCTCTTTATCTAAAAATAAGCATAATAATAGCACTTACTTCCTAGGATTTTATGAGGATAAAATGAGGTAATATTTGTAAAGAGCTTTTAAAATCTTAAAGTGCTATATATATTCTAGCTTAGGGGTAGGGAACCTGGGGCGGCCTTGACGCCACATGTGGCCCTCCAGGTCCAAGTGCAGCCCTTTGACTGAAACCAAACTTCACAGAACAAATTCTCTTAATAACAGGATCTGTTCTGTAAAACTTGGACTCAGTCAAAAGGCCATCCCCAAGAACCTAGAAAGGCCACATGTGGCCTTAAGGCCACAAGTTCCCCACCTCTGTTTTAGCTCTTTATTTTTTTTATCATCTTTTATGCCTATTCATCAAAGTTTCACATTTACAGCTTGCTCACACCCACCCTGAAGCTCTCTCTCCATTGCTCTCTATATGATATTCACCTTCTATTATTTTAAGATTACTGTGTTCCAAGTCTCACAGTTATACTACACTGGTAGAATCAGTGTTAAATAGATGGGCCTTTTGTTTCTGAGAAAATCTTTTGATTAATATAGGAGTTTTGCAATTTCCAGAAGATATCCAGCTTACGCTCTTCTTCCTATTTAATTCTGGGTCCAATCTACTGTCCATTTACATTGTCTGTCCCAGCGGATAGAATGCTGGGGTTGGAGTTAGGAAGAACTGAGTTCAAATCCAGCCTCAGACACTTATCAGGATGTGTGACCCTGGGCAAGTCACTTAACCTGTTTGCCTAAGGTTCTTAAACTATAAAATGGGGATAATAACAGCACCTACCTCACAGAATTGTTCTATGGATCAAATGAGATATTTATAAAGTGCTTAGCACAATTATCTATCTATATATATATATAAATAATATATATATTATTAATATATAACAAATATAAATAATATATATATATTATTAATATATAACAAATATATTTGGCAAATAACAGGAGCTCAATATATATTTGTTCCTAGCTCAGAGAGTCACCATGATAGATTCTCTAGGTCATCTATCTGTATATTAAAATCTGAATCATACCTTTCCTGTGAGGATGGTGATATCAACTTATCAACACCTTTTATTGTCTACCTTGTGCAAAGCAGCAAGCTAGGTGCTAGAAGAGGAAAATATAAAAATGGAATAGGTCAAGTGCTTTTGAGTTGTTATGGATCTCTTCCAGTAGTTTTTGCAAAGTTCTAGGGCATGTTGCTATCTGCATATTATCATTCACAAACAGGAGTATTTGGAGGACTTCAACATTTACAGAGAATGTCTCTTCAACTTGGACTTCTTATTGGATCTCTTCAATCCCAGTGGTGAACCCCTGTGGAGAGTACATGTCTCCTTTTTTATGCTTCATCTCGTGTTTATGATCAGAGGGTAACAGAACAGAGTAATTTCTGTTTTTATGTCTTTCAAAGAATCTTGAATGATTTTTATGTGAATGAGAGGCATTTTGTTGGAAGAGAGTTTTTTGTTGAGTTAAATATGGGGTTTTTCATAACCCACAAAAAATAAGCAAGTGATATCTTCATATCACTACATCTTTCAGTAAATTGAGAAATACAGCTCATTGCTGAATTATCACTTGCAAAAGCCTGCTTATTCCCCAGTTATACCCTCACCAAAAACACCCTCAATTCATGTATAAATGGGTCTCAAACATTTTGTACAGAAGAGAAAGAATAGAAAGTCACTAAGTGCTGAGGTTCTTCTCCTTCACTGTTTTTCAGGACTATAATAAAAGGCTGAGATTTTTTCCAACTCTTTGGTACCTTCCCTCCTTTGGATAGCTTGAGAATCCTTCAACACTCTCACAGCTGTGTTACTTCTAGCATAGATCTCCTCTACTCGTGGTTCAATCTAGCTGCTTTTCTTGACTTTGTTCTCTTTAATGCCAATCTTACCTCCCTTATAAGTAAATCTGGCACTGTGATGTTAAAATCCAAGTGTGGTAGTTCTACTGTCCTTAAAGGTGAAAAGTCTGTTTTGTAAATCATTGCTGATCTTTTCCATTTATCTTCTACTTGCTGTCCTCCTTCCATTTTTGTCCTTACATATCCTCAGGGTGACTTCAGTTAGTTGTTATCCTTGCCAAGCCTTCTTTAAAGTGGTTTTACCTTCCAATGCTTCTCTCTGTTTAATGAGGCAATAATGCTCATAATCATTCATCATCCATCTTCATAAAATTTTACATCTGAGTTTATATTCTAATACAGCATTGCCCTTGGCTTCCATCTCTCTCCTTGCTGCAAATAAGTCAAAACATTTGGCTGCTTTACAGATTCTTTTGGTCTTCTTGCAATGGCAACTGATTTACACAGACTAAGTTTGGTATAAAATTATAATTGATGTTAATATCATGTCTGTTGTTCATTACCCAGTCTTCATTGTCAATTTTTTATTCAAATAGTTCAAGACTGAGTTGTCTTAAATACAAGCATACCTTTTTCTCATTAATATTATTTCGCCTAGCTTTTTACCTCTGATCTTTCTTTTAACATGTCTGTGGCCTAATATGGGGCAGGTTATTATTTTTGTTGTGTTTACTGAGTAACATTTTATGTCCTTGATTACTATAAGATAGTGATGAGTGAAACCAACTTTATTTCTCTACACACAAATACCCCCTCTCCAAAAGACTTAAGGCAGCTAACTCCTACCTGTCCCCACTCCAAAGGTTGTTATAAGTCAAGATCCTATGATTCGGATTTGGAGCAATTTGAGTTAAGTTCACCTAGGTGGATCCAGTTGTGGGAAATGCGCATATATGAATCACTCTATCTACTGAGCAGGAAACTTGTGAGACCTCAACAGAACTTCCTGGCAGGCTACTTTTACCAAGGGTCATTTGTACATGTTTCTGTGGAGGATGGAGAAAAATTATGTTCACTTGTATGTCTGTTTAGTAAACTGAATGTTTATTTAAAATCTTTGACTCCAAGATGCATCAGATGTTGAACCCCTTTCCCAAGACAATTAGAGTGGTAGGTGAGATCTGCTGCAATGATCTCAGCTCAGAAAAAATGAAGAAGCTGAAAGGACATTAATTTCCTGGCCCTCAATCAGTAGTCCAGGCATTAAAAAGGACAGTGACACCTGGCTTGTTGGCAACAGCCCAGGCAGCACCTATAGCATTGGGATGGAAGAGGTCGGTAGTGCCCGGGTCTATAGGCAGTAGTTTGGATAACCTGTCAATAGCAGGATCACAAGGAGGGCACGCTAGCCTACAGGATACAGTTCAGATAATATTGAAGCAAGGTGACTAACACTGGGAACAATAGGATAGTGAAGATGGCACCTTGGCTTCCAGGTAGTAGTCCAGATATCACTGGCAACAGCAGGATTGCAAGGAGGGAACCTTGGCCTGCAAGCAGCAATTCAAATAAGCACTGGCAACAGAAAGATCACAGGGAGGGCACCTTGGCCTTCAAGCAACAGTTCAGATAGTACTGGCAAAAGCAGGATTATAAAGATGGCTCTTTGGCCTGCAGACAGCAGCTTGGAAAGCCACCAGGAGCAAAGATAGAGAGAAGAGGGCAATGTTCTCCTAGAGGCAAACAGCAGTGGGGTAAGCAGTAGTGATGCAGGTATCTGCAGATTAGGTAGCTTGTACATCAGGCAGCAACATGGAGTACAGGAGCAAGAAACAACAGGGGAATGACGATTGGCAGCTGAAAAGAAGGATGATTAACAGCAAAAGAAGAAGGGTGATGGGTAGCAGAAGAGGAATAATGACAAGCAGGAGAAGAACAAGAATGATAAGCAACAGAGGAAGAAAAATGTCAGCCAGCAAAGAAGGATGGATGATGAGCAGCAGAAAAGGAATCCCCAGGGTAGTACTTTCTTTGTTGTTTCTGCTGTGTTGGGGTCCTCTCCACCTGGCTGTAAGGATGAAGGGGTGGTCATTTTTCTTTGAAGCTGATGCTGGTGATCCAGAAGGGTCAGGGGATGTAGGCCAAGATTCTAGGATGCAGACTGGGGACAGCTTTGAGTTAACTCTTCATCCTCCTACCTCCCAGGGTTGCAGTAAGCCAGGAAGATATGATACAAATTCAGGGCAGTGTGAGTTAACTCTACTCCTAGGTGGAATTAATTTGAAACTAAGATGTGGGCCCTTTGGGCAATAAATATAATATAAATATAAATTGACCTGGAATTCTCTGAGACCCCACAAAAACTCCTTGAGGACTGCTCTTATCTGGGAGTCAATAGTTCACTCAGATATAACTCATATTGTTAAAGGGATCATTTATTTGATGCTCAGGCTCCAAGTAGTCCACTAAATGGACTATGGAAGCCCTCCTTGAATCATGTCTCATAACAGAAAAAAATTTCCACCCAGAAATTTCACATTTGACTTGGAGTCCCTTTGAGACCTCATGATTTAGGGTATCCAGAGGTCAGTTTTGACACAAACTCAAAGGTGTAGATGACACAAAGGCAGACTAAACAATAAAGTTATTTCAAAACAGAATTTCCTTTTCTATATAGTGCTTTCAGAAGAAATATAAGCAAAATATCAATTAAAAATGTTAAGATACTCACCCAGGTGGAAGGGGCCCCTGATTAACTGTATTGAGTTGCTGAGATGCAGAATTTACTGGCTGTACTTGTCTAGAAGTTGGAGGTGTTGTTAAAGCCCCGGCGGTAGGAACTGATGCTCCAGCTGCTGCTCCTTCAGGAATCGCGCTCATATTTGTTGAAGGTGATGACTCTGTACTAGACACAGGAGTTTCAGAAGGTGCAGATGGAGAACCATTGACAGACGCTACAAATGGGTTAGGTGAGAAAATTTTAAAAGGTGTCATTACTTAATTTTTTTTCTAAATTGTGAGTGTAATTTTGGTTTTTTAAAAGTTGGTGAAGCCCATACACAAGTAAACTCATTTAAAAAGCACATGACCAAAAATTCACAAAACGAATCATAGGATTACAAGTCTGGAGCTTGAAAGGAATAAAAAGGCCATATAGCCCAAATGCAAAGGCTATATAAATTTATATTCCCAAGGTAATAGAGATAGGATTTGAAACAAGCCCCTCTGAACTCAGTGCTCTATCTACTATATGAATCTACACACAAAAAAACCCTTTAAGTTTATTTGATATACAAAATTTATATATGCCTCAAATCAAGATTTGAATGGAAAAACTGTTTATCAGCCCTTTTCATTTTAAAATGTGATCATTCAGGCTTTTCCAAGGCATGTTACTTGCCATTTACTCATTCTATGTTAAAGATAGATAAGAGAAATAAGTTAAAAGACTCAATTATTTGACCTTCTGTGGTGCTACACCAAATTATGTGTTACAGAACCTCAAAGCTAGAAGGGACCTCAGAGAACTTTTAGTCCTTTTAGCCCCTTTTAAACTTTTTTAGTCCAAATGGAACCTGAATAGTAATATCCTGTACAACATAATTTACTGAATCCAAAACCATGGAGTATACCTTAGCAGAAGGGACCATCTACAACTTTAACCATGAATACATGATACAAATGCAGCTGTCACCTTTCATAGATGATTAGCTATAAAAATTTCAATGGCCCAAGAAAGACTGATGGAAAGTCTGTCAAGTATCTCATGATTGTGTATGGGAAGATCATCATTGTCAAAAAAATGCAAAGAGACAAATGCAGTCATGAAAACACTCTAAAAATAAGAAACAATAGTTCTATTGATGCTCACCTGAACAGCAACTTAAAGTAGAACAACATAAAAATAAAAATCATAATCATCAAGTTATATCACTAACAGCTAATTTTCATATCTCTTTTTATAATACCAACCTGGTCTACGAGGAGTGGGAGGAGGTGGTCGTGAAGGTCTTGGAGGTCTAGAAGGTTTAAAACCTCCATTTGTGAGTGATGGAGAGTTATTGCCATTGACCTTCCTACTTTCACTGGGTCCTGGTTCCTCACCATTTTCAGGTCCATTTGTATTTATTCTAGATGAGGGGTGTGGGAGAAGGAACAGAAAGAAAAAATAAAGAATTCCCTCCAAATCTTGCAAAATGTGACAGGAATAAAATCTTATACCTCTACAGGTAAGACTCCTCATTTAGCTTTATCAATATACATTTGGGCAGTTTTTTTATATAAACAAGGATTCTTATAAACATATAAGCCAAGTTATGAGCTGAGTGATTTTGATTAAATGTATATACATGATATATGTATAGTATATACATATTACAGTTTATACATAGTAATATACAAGGTATTCAAACAAGATAAGAGATCTTCAACCTAATTGTGAGGAAAGACTATTTTTCATTACCTCAACAAGCCTTACATAGTATTACCTGGAGACAGATAAGGGGCACGGGGACTGTTAATATTAAAGTCGCAAAATGGGGAACAATGCTGATAACAGCTGGGCTCCTCTACTAGCCATGAGTCACACAAGCAAAAACTGGAGAGTAGAATATGGTAAGCTACAAAGTAACGATGAAAACAACTAGCCTGGAGATCAACCTACTAATCCTGATCTAGTGGATAAATAAATAACAAGATAAAGTAAAAAAGGAGTATATAAGAGAACCAACATCATAATAACAAAAGAAGCAGAGTGATAGAAAGAAGAAGTGCACAGTCAGGAGGATAGCCTTAGCTTTACTAACTACCTATATGACCTTGGGCAAAACACCATTCTCCTGGGTCCCAATTTCTCCATTTGAAAACAGATTGGACTAATTTCTATCTAGATTGATTAATTTCTATCTAAACTTAAAATTCTATCTCTCTATGCAAATAAAATGACTACAATGTCCATACCTCTTTGAATCAGAAAATTTCTATATACATCAAAACATTTATGGCAGCACTTTTTGTGATGGCTAAGATGTGAGTTAAGTGGTGCAGTGGTGTCACCTTACCTTCCTGAGTTCAAATCTGGCCTCAGACACTTCCTAGCTGTGTGACCCTGGGCAAGTCATTTAACCCTGTTTGCCTCAGTTTCCTCATCTATAAAATGAGCTGGAGAGGGAAATGGCAAACCACTCCTGTATCTTTGTCAAGAAAATCCCAAATGTGATCACAGAGAGTCAGACATAACTGAAAAACGACTGAACACAAGAACTGGAAACAAAGTAGATGCCCATCTATTGTGGAAGTCCTAAGCAAATTATGGTATATGAATGTAATTGAATACTACTGTCTATAAGAAATGATGCATGTGGCAAATACAGTGAAGTGTAGAAAAATTTACCTAAACTGATGCAAAGTGAAATACACAGAGCCAAGAAAACAATATACACAGAACTATAACAAATGTAGATCAAAAGAACTATACACCAAAAAAGGAAGTTAAAGTAAATATAACAAAATCATAAAGACCAAGTAGGACTTACATAAAGAGATATGAGAGGACATGCCTAATCCACCCCCACTGTACAGAAGTGGGAGGATCATAAAACGTCTATAATTATCATTGCTACTGCATGTGTTTGCAGACATTTTTTTTTTATGTAATGATCAGTTGTACTGTTTTCCCCCCTCCTCTCTAAAAAAATGCTATTTGTTATATGAACTGGCTCTCTAGGAAGTGGAGGAATACATGGAATAACTATAAAGAATTATAGAAATATTCTATATGAAATAGAAGAAAACAATAAAAACTTTAAAAATGCTATCACTCTAAATAACTTGGGTAATAATGGTTGGTCAGTGAAAAGGACAAAAGACTGAATTTTCAGGAATGTATGTGGGGAAAATAAAACATACTGCATAGCTAATATAACAGAAAAGTCAAAAGTGTGATACAAACTGGGTTTTTAAAAGAGCTTAGACCATCCATCAAGAACTTCCTCTTCTCACATCACTAAGGTGTCTTCAACCACTTTCTCATCCACATGAAGAAATGCTCTTTCCCCTGCCAAGGCAAATCTACATGCACAAATAATCCTAATCTATCCTGTCTTCTTCAGCAGACTATCTTTTCTACCACATTCACTCTCTTATCTTCAATCTATCTCTGTCTAAAACTAGCTGCACTCTACTGCCTATAAACTTGCCCAGGTCTCCCCCATTTTCAAAAATATCCTCCCTTTGATCTATCTATTCCTTCTAGTGACTGACCTATATCTCTTTTCTCTTTTATGGCTAAACTTCTTTCTTGATATGGCCATCTACTAACAATGCTTCTTTTCTGTTCAGTCCCTCCCTTAACTCTGCACCTAACTTCCAAAATCATAATCAACTAAAATTGCTCTCTCCAGTGTTAATAACAATCTCTTAACTGTCAAATCTAATAGCCTTTTCTCAATCATTCTTCTTGATCTCTCTGTTGCAAGATCTTTCGTACCTTTTTCTCCTTGATACTTTCATCTCTAGGTTTTTGTGACACTATTGTCTCCTGGTTCTCTATCTGATTGCCCCTTCTCAAGCTCCTTTACTAGATTTTTCATACACATCATACCTACTAACTGTGAGTTTCCCACAAGGCTCTGTCCTGGTCCATCTTCTCTTCTCCCTCTATACTTTTTCACTTGGTGATCTCATCAATTCCCAAGAATGCAATTAACATCACTATGCAGATGATCTTCAGGTTTTGTTTGTCCAGCCATAACCTTTGCTGACCTTCACTCTTACATTTCCAACTGTCTCCTGAACATTTAGAAATAGATGTCTTATAGATATCTTTAACTCAATATGCCCCAAATTGAACTCATTATCTTTTTCCCAAAACCCTCCCTCTTCTTCCACACTTCCAGATTACTACTAAGAGTAACAGTCCCAAAAGCTAGGTGCCACCCTCAATGCATCACTCTTATGAACCCATAACCAATCGGTTGTCAAGTCCTACTGTTTCTACCTTTGTATTATCTCTTTATATGCCCACTTCTCTTTTCTGACATTGCCACCACCCTGGTCCATGCAAACCTTAATCATCTCGTGCTTGGACTATTTGACTGGTTCCCCCTAGCTCAAGTGCCACCCTCCATCTGTCTTACAATCAATGGTCAAACTGAGCTTCCTAAAATATAAGCCTAGACATGTCACCCTTCTATTCAGGCAACTTCACCAGCTGCCTATTGCCTCCAAGGTCAAATATGCAATTTGCTATTTTTCCATATAAAACCATCATTAACCTGGCTTGTTCCTACTTTTCCAGTCTTCTTACATCTTACTCCTAACTTCCCACTATATCAGGTAATTCAGTCAATAAGCATTTATTAAGTGTATGCTATGTGACTGTGACACTCGCCTCCTTTCTGTTCCTTACACCAGATACTCCATCTCCTGACTAGACATTTTCACTTGCTGTCCCTCCTCTGAAATTCTCTCCCTATTCATTTTTGCCTCCTAACTTTCCTGGCTTCTTTCAAATCTAACAGCCACAAGAGAGCCCTCTTATCAACTCATTATTCCATTCTCCACAGTAGATCTTCCAAACTTTTTATCAGTCCTCAAACTTCCCATGGCTCCCCTTCCTCCCACACTCTCAGCTGAGAACCTTGGTCTTATGTTTTACTAAAAAAAAAAAATTGAGGTCATTTACCATGAAATCTTCTCCCCTCCTCATCTCGTTTCACCCAGAAGCATTCTGCTACTATCTCCTCTTTTACCTGTCTCAAGAAGAGAGGGCCCTATTCCTTGCCAAGGCAAACTCCTCTACTGCACAAGTGATTCCCATTCCCAGGAGTCCCTCTCTTCCAATGGAGTATGCCCTCTGTCATCCCTACTCTCTTTACTTATCTTCAATCTCTCCCTTTCTACTGGTTCCTTTCCTATTGCCTACAAACACGTTCATGTCTTCCTCATCCTCAAAAAACTCTCATTCCTTATATACTCATTCTTATCCTATAACTCTTCTACATTTTGTGGTTAAACTCTTTGAAAAGACCATCTAAAATAAAGAGATGGCTTCACTTCCTCCTTCTCATTCTTTTCCTAACTCTACAATCTGGCTTCTGACCTCATCATTCAACCAAAACTGTTCCCTCCAAAGCTATCCATGGACTTTTCTCAAACCTCTTTCTTCGTGACCTTTCTGCTGCCTTGGATAATGCTGATTTTCCTCTCCCTGATAATATCTTCCCTCTGTTTTCAGTATACTATTCTTCCCTGGTTCCCCTGCTACCTATCTTACTGCCCCATCTCATTCTTCTCTTGCTGCTAATCATGGGTGTCCCACATGGTTCTGTCCTAGGTCCTCTCCTCCCTTTATAATATTTTACTTGGGGATCTCATCAGCTCCTATGGATTTAATTATCATTTCTATACTGATGTTTCTTAAATCTACCTTTCTGTCCTTACCTCTCTGCTGACCCTGAATGTGACATCTCTAACTTCCTTTCAGACATCTCAAACCGGATGTCTTCTAGCTATCTTAAACACAACACATTTAAAACTGAACTCATTATCTTTCCCCCTAAACTATCCCCTCTCTTCCAGATTTCCCTAATACCATGGAGGGCATAAAAATCCTCCCAGCTTCCAAACCTAAGTGTTATCCTCAACTCCTCATTACCCCTCTCACCACCCATATAGCAACTGTTGCCAAGGCCTGGTGGTTTCACATTTGCAACATCTCTTGAATATGCCCCATTCCCTCCTTTGACACCACCTCCACCCTGGTGAAAGCCCCTCATCTTCTTGGGCCTGGACACACAAGAGTGTGCTGATTTTTCTGCCTGCCACAAGTCTGTTCCCACTCCAGGCAATCCTTCATTCAATCACCAGTTATTTTCCTCAAGTGCTGTTACAATTATACCACCTTTATATTCAATAAACTCCAATGGCCCTCTAGCACCTCTAGGATCAAATACAAAATCTTAAATTTGGCACTGAAAGCCTATCACTCCATCTCTTGGCTCTGGGTACTTTTTTTCTGGTGAAAATCAGCATTTCATGCCTGGAATGCTCTCCTTCCTCATCCTTGCTTCCTGGCATCCTTTAAATCACCCTAAAATCCCATCTTCCACAAGAAGTCTTTCCCAACACCTCTTAATTCTAGTTGCCTTCCCTCTCTTTATTATTTCCTATTTAACCTATATATAGCTTGCCTATACATATCAGTTTGCTTATTGTCTCTCCTATTAGACTGTGAGGTACTTGAGGGCAGAGACTGTCTTTTATCTCTTTTTGTATCCTTAGTGCTTAGCACAGTCCCTAGAACACAGTAGGTACTTAATAAATGCTCACTGGCCTGAAAAAAGCCATTCTCCATCCCCTTAATACAAGTGCTGTCCCTTTGGTAATTATTTCCAATATATCTTGTATATATCTTACTTGTACATAGTCGTTTGATGTTATCTGCTCTATTAGACTGTGAGCTCCTTGGGAGTTAGGTACTTTCTCTTGCCTTTCTTTCTATTTCCATAGTTTCTTATAGTGCCTGGAAAAGTGTTTAATAAATGTCTGTTGGCTTAGCTAAACTCACTGATGTTAACTTCCCCTTTGAGTAGAAGAATGAAAATAAAACGTAGAAAATCTAAATAAAACCTAAAGTCTGAGCTATCAACAGAACAAAAACAATAAGCAGCTCACAGAACAAAACGGGATACCTGTGTCTAGGTACCTGAATTTTCACTTCACACAAATCAAACTTATTCATTTATGAATTACATAACTATAATGCAAAGAGGTTGTTGGCTAGTAAAAAAAAATACATATATCACATAAAACTATAATAGAAGTCTGAAGCTAATCTAATTAATTTTTGGTTCATTCACTCATGCCTTGAAGCAAGTATGGCTCTGTGATGTTCTTGTTCTAAGTCAATTTCTGAATTTTTTAATTCCTGAAATTTTAACTAATTTGGATGATGTTATTCCTAAAGTCATCTCATAGAGAAGCATTCTAATTAGGTCATAGTATGTATTAGGTACTACACAAATTCATATATGAATAGACATATATCAGACTGTGAAATTTAACAGAGGCCTATCAGTAAACAAAAATATAGTAAGGAACTTACACAATATATGGATCTACGAATAGCACTGTCTAAAAATAAAATCTTCAGAAGTTCAAGTACCAACTTGCTTGGAATCTAACAGTGACTAAAAACAGAAGACAATATATAAGCAACTCAGGTATATTATGAAAAATATCAGGATACTAAAGCTAGATTCATGCTACAGACAGAGCACAATTTTTAAAACAATAAAAATATGAATAAAGTCGCTCTGTAAATTTTCTGGATGGGAACTATCAATGGATGACAATAGACGCCAATATGCAAAACACCTACCTAGTCAGCTCAGTTAAGGGGCCTGCCAGCATTTGGGGGGAGAGGTGGGAATCCCAGAAGAGGGAGCCAGGGCTGTAATTGAAGGTGATTTTTAGAAATAAACCTTATAATTAAAACAACATTCACCTATTTGGAAATCTTTAAACCTCAAGTGCCTTTTTTCCACTTACAATATGGGAAACAATGATTTACTTGGATGGGTATATAGTGCTGAGAAAAACAAACAGATGAAAATGGATTAAAGTGGGGCTTTAACATTACCTTTCTATAGAATCTAGAATAAATCCATAGCATCATTTAGTCTTGTTAAACCTGATATTAAAAAACTGGCAACAAGTTATATAATAGAAGATGTAAATGGGAATGTGCAAATCTGTACAATCCCACTTACATGATATATGGGATGATATAATAAATACACCCTCCAAAACAAATTTTTAAAAAGCAACTGAATAACCTTTTGTAGGGAATTCACTTCTTAAGTAATACATAATAGTTTAAAAATGCATGGTTAAGTTGTCTACCTATCTACAGAGACATATTTCTATGTTTCCAGTATTGTTTCATATTATATTATGAGTAACAGCAGCAAATATTTTTGTGAACAAAGATGATGATATTTAACAATGGTAACTTTTCAGTGGTGATACAAATCAATCTTTTTCTGGTCTTGTGTCACATTTTACAGTCAATGGTCTACTCTTTTCCAGCTTAACAATCTAAGAGCTCTAGAGCTTTATAAACTCTGACTCCCCTAAAAGCCTTGATGCTCTCCTACTTGCATTAATGTTGATTAATTCATCATCCCTCCCCCCCCCAAACACACATACACACACCTCACTTTATGTAAGTGGATCCTTCTGCAAATTTCTACATAAAGTGATTTTTAAAAAAAATACAAGAATTTGCCCACCCAAGGATGTAGGGAAGGGAAGGACAGTAGGAGGGAAGCAGGAAGGAGGCAGAAGGGAGGGAGGAACCATCATATGGTTCATAGGACACACTGGGGTTGGGGACAGAGAAGGGAGAGCAGAGGAGAGCACATGGAGTCTGGGGCCAGCCAGCTATGTGGAGGTCTGGTCAGAATCAAAGGGAAGTGCACAGGAAGCAGAAACATGGAGGTCAGATAGCAAAACTGACAGAAAAGAATAAGCAACACATAGGATCTGGGGACATACAAGCAGTACCCTAGCTCAGAAGTCAGATGTGTGAGCCAAACATGCAGGTATGTGGGCAGAGTAAGACAAAGGTCTCTTCTCTAGGTGGTGGATGTCGCAAGCCAAAGCCCTCAACTACCAGTGGTGACAACAGTCTCATCCATCTGCTTTCACTTGGGGGTAGGTGGGTGTTTTTTTAGGGTAGTGTTTTGGGTTGTTTTTTTTTGGTGGGGGGTAAGAGGCCACAGAGTCCTGAGCAGGAGAGGAAAGAGAGAACGTGCATACACAATACTGCACAGTAAAGTTAACATAAGTGGATTTTTGGAATACAGATTTCTTTCAGAATTCTCTCCATAAAATAGAATTTGGGTAAAGCAAATGTATAAACCACTCTGTGTGCATGTATGTGTCTGTATACACATACACACACACATAAACACATATATAAAAGACTGATTGCCTGATTGATTGATCATTCTACCATTCATCCCAGGATATTACCAAGTAGCATAATTCTTCTAGAGCTTTTAACTATGTTTTATAGTTGCCAACCATGACTGCTTACCTACTTGTCTGGTCCAAGTTAACTCACTGTCATCACATTATTTATATTCATTGTTGAACTAAGTTGCAGCAACTTGGGAAAAATAAACATTTACCTAACTTACAAGTCCTTATGGGCATCAATGTTCAAGTTAAGATGAACAAAAGTCTTTTCTGATTTCTAGACAAGATGACTGCCTGTACAGGAGGTAGACCACCCTGTCCCACATGCCTACTACACACAACTCTGAAATCTGATCAGACCAAATGATAAAGAAAGCCAATGGGAAACCACAGGAAGTGACTTTTCCTATTCCAGAACTGAACAAAAAAAGCCTGAGCGCAATAGGAAAGAGAGTCACCAGCAAAGCCATTAATATTACAGGGTAGCCTGGAGGTAGCAAAGAGTTCTTTTCAGAAAGTGACATGATGATCAGAAACCTTAGGGAGGGAACCTTGGAAGCCCTGAGTAAAGGTGGTACCACAACACTCAGTCCATGACACCTTTGGCTCCAGGGCTTCTGAGAACCTTAATACTCTGTATTAATAGCTAGAGAGGGCATGAAGATCCAGAGAGGCCTACCACCAGGAAGTAAAGGTCAGACCAAAAACCTATAGTGAGAACAAGAAGGGCCAACTGGCCACTGCATTTTAAAAGTACAACAGGGAGCAGAACCTGGCCCTGACCAAAACCCCTAGGCAAGGAATTAAGCTGGAGAGATGGACAAGTCAAGGAAAGCACCAATCAAAATAACAAAAAGTAACTGTAGATCTAGAGATCCACAAAAGGAGAAACTAACTCCTTATGGAGTTAACAGCAAGCAGAGACCCAAAAGAAAAAAAAACTGATTTGCGATAAGGGCAACACCAAAACCTAAAAGGAATGAAGTAAGAGATAATATAACCTCTGGTGTAAGAATTGGAAGGAGAATAAATACTAAGAAGAGAAAGTGATAAACCTTAACCAAGAAATGGATTCCCTGAACACTAGTATACATAAAACAGAAATCAATTACTTCACCACACAGCAAGAAACATTAAAACAAAACCAAAAGACTGAAAAAGAGAAGAAAATGCAGGATGTATCTAATACCCTCTCCCTCAAAAAAAAAAATTGGCATGGAAATCAAGAAGAAATAATTTAAGAATCCCTGGCACCTCTCAAAAACATGATTTCAAAATAAAAAGCCTGAAAAGTATTTTCAAGAAATTACAAGTGAAAACTGATCAGAGCTATTAGAACCACAAGGCATTCCAACTGATAAACTGGGGAATTTCTCAAGGGAAGAAATCCAAGCCATATTGAAAAAAAAATTTCTTCAAATCAACAATAATAGAGAAATGCAAATTAAAGCAATGCTGAAGTTCTATCTCACAGCCATCAGATTAGAAAAGACAAAAACAGAAAATGATAAATGCTAGAGAGACTAGACTAGAGACAATAATGCACTGGTGGCAGAGCTATAAATTCAGCCATTCTGGCAAGTTGGATCTGTGCCCATAAAATTACTAAATTATACATACCCTCTGACATAGTGATATAACTAGTAGGCCCAAACCTGAAAGACATCAAAGCAATCGGAAGAGAACATATATGTACCAAAATATTTATACCATCTCTTTTGTATAATGGCAAAGAACTCAGGGGGTACCTATCAAGTGGGAAATGGTTGAACAAATTATGGTTTCTGAATGTAATATAATACTCATTCTGTATATAACAAAAAAGAGATAATTTCAGAGAAACATGGGAAAACTGATATAAACAAACACAAAGTGAAATAAGTAGTATTATCAGGAAAATAATTTATAATATTAATAACATTTCAAAACAGGAACAATTTTGAAAGACTTAAGAATTCTGATAAATGCAATGATCAATACGATTCCAGAGAACCAGTGATAAGGCATACTACCCACCTCCTGAGAGAGAGGTGATAGATTAAATATACAAACTAAGACACATATTTTTAGATATAGTCAATGTGGGAAGACGTTTTACTTAACTATATGATGCATGTATTAGAAGGGTTATTTTTATTTTCTCTTATTTTCCACCGGCCAGGAGAATATTGGAGAAAGAAAAAATGATTAGTAACTGAAAATGTTTTTAACTTTTTAAAAAAGCCACTAATCATCTCTTGAAATAATTCCCAAAAGGAAAGTTCCCATAACCAGAGTTCCCATATCAAAGAAAAAAAAGATGATATAAGCATCCAAAAATAAGCAGAATAAGTACCACAGATAGAAAGTCAGGTTCATACATGATCTGAAAATTTCTACTAAAAACCAAAGGACACCTTGGAATACATATACATACATACATATATATAAATTTAGTAATTAATTTTTTAATTTAGCATTTACTTTTTGCCCAGTTACATATAAAAAACAATTTTAAACATTTGTTTTAAAAATTTCGAGTTTCAAAGTCTCTCCCTTTCTCCCTCCTCACCTACACTCATTGAGAAGGCAAACAATTCCATATAGGTTATACATGTGTAGTCATGCAAAACACTTCCATAATAGTCATGTTGTAAAAGGCAAAATATATCTACCTCCATCCTATCCCACCCCCCCCCAATTTATTCTATTCTCTCACCCTGTCTCTCGTCAAAAGTGTTTGCTTCTGATTACCCACTCCCCCAATCTGTCCTCCCTTCTTTCACCCTCTTGAGACACCCCCCATCTCCTTTCCCCTATTTTCCTGTAGGGTAAGAAAGATTTTCATACCCAATTTTGTATGTTATTCCCTCCTCCTTAAGCCAATTTTGATGAGAATAAGGTTCCCGTCATTCCCTTTCACATACCTCCTCTTCCCCTACACTGTAAAAAGTTCTTTCTTGCCTCTCTTATGTGAGATAATTTATTTTTTATTTTTTTAAAGCAATTGGGGTTAAGTAACTTGCTCAAGGTTACACGGCCAGTTATTTCTGGGTGTGGTGCTAAGTATCTGAGCCCGGATTTGCTCCCCAGGTCATCCTGACACTGGGGCCAGTGCTCTTACTTGCTGAGCCACCTGGCCACCCCCAAGCAATTGGGGTTAAGTGACTTGCTCAAGGTTACACGGCCAGGTGTTTCTGGGTGGGTGCTAAGTGTCTGAGCCCGGATTCGATCCCCAGGTCATCCCAACACCGGGGCCGGTGCTCTTACTCGCTGTGCTACCTGGCCACCCCTTATGTGAGATAATTTAAACCATTCTATCTGTCCCCTTTTCCTTCACTTTCCTCTTTCACCCTTTAATTTTTAGGTATTATCCCCCTTCATATTCAACTCACACCTGTGCCCTCCATCTATATACATCTATACCTTCCAACTACCCTAATAATGAGAGAGATCTCACGAGTTACAAATACCATCTTTCCATCTAGGAATGTAAACAGTTCAACTTTAATAAGTCCCTTATTATTTCTCTTTCCTGTTTATCTTTTCATGCTTCTCTTGAGTCTTGTATTTGAAGGTCAAATTTTCTATTTAGCTCTGGTCTTTTTTCAAGAATACATTAAATTCCTCTATGTCACTGAATATTAACTTTTTCCTTTCACAGATTACACTGTTTTGCTGGGTAGGTGATTTCTGGTTTAATCCTAGCTCCTTTGACCTCCAGAATATCATATTCCAGGCCCTCTGATCCCTTACTATAGAAGCTGCTAAAATTTTCTGTTATTCTGATCATGATTCCACAATACTTGAATTGTCTCTTTTTGGCTGCTTGCAATATTTTCTCCTTGAACTGGGAACTCTGGAATTGGACTATAATATTCCTGGCAGTTTTCATCTCGGGAAATCTCTTTCAGTAGGTGATCAGTGGATTCTTTCAATTTCTATTTTACCATCTAGGTTCTAGGATATCAGGGTAGTTTTCTTTCATAATTTCTTGAAAGATGCTGTCTAGGCTCTTTTTTTGATCATGGCCTTCACATAGTCCAATAATTTAAAATGACCTCTCCTACATCTACTTTCCAGGTCAGTTGTTTTCCCAGTGAAATAGTTCACATTGTACTCTATTTTTTCATTCTTTTAGTTTTGTTTTATAATTTCTTGATTTCTCATAGTGTTATTAGTTTCCATTTGCTCTAATTTTTAAGGATTCTAATGGCAAGCAGAGAAGTAGTTCACACCTTGTTTCAGCTATTGAATTAACATCTTGTTTCAGTTCAAATTTCTTTTGAGCCTTCTATCAAGTCTGTTAAGAAACAGAACCTGTGAACCCCACAACTTGTGAAGCCTAGAACTCATGAACTCCTGCAAAAGGGGAGGAGCTAATGACTATATATAAGGAGAGAGCCAGGCTAGAGACAGGAGAACTGAGAAGAGGACTCTTGTGGTGGCAGGGTCAAAAAGGAGAAAACTTGTGGTATCCTGGAACTCTGTTTGTCTGCTCTGTGTTGATATTTGTTTGTGATACTTAGTACAAAAGCCCTGGGACCTTACTGGAAACCCTCAAAGAAGATGTTCTGGTTGTATGTTTATAGAAGTCCTAGAGTAGGGTTTTGGAGGTCCTGGGACTTTACTGATGATTTGTGCTGACCTCTTGGACCTTGTTCGTGGGTCTGTGTTGATTTCTATGTTGAATATTTGTGGTGACCTCTTGGACCTTGTTTGTGGCCTTGTATTGAGTTCCCAGACCTTGTTGGTGGGTCTGGGTTGATTTCACAGGCAGATAGTGAACTGATGATGGTGACAGCAATGTGCATGAATATTATTATGGCTCTGTCAAGCTTTGTCTTCCCAGAAACAGGAACTGTGAAGGACCTAAGGTGGACTGGGCACTGTGAACTTCAATATGGAATGGGAACTGGATGCAGAACTGGACAAGGAACTGGGAGCTGCCTGCCCTTGAACCCAGCTGACAGTTGGAGCTGGGACCATGGAAGAGGAACCATGGAAGCTGAGAGTCAGCCTCGAGTCAAGCTGAAAGAAGACTTTACCTGGATACTGTGTACTGACTGAGAAGATTATGATTTACTGTGACCTAGGGGTGGAGAACTTTGACTTTTGTACTTTGTGACTGAATTAAGGATTTTGTGATTGACTAAATGATTGTACTTTGTTCAAAAACTATGTGACCACTTTGGTGAAAACTACGTGGCTATTTTAGTTATAAGTTGTTAAGCTGTTATGTCATTGTGAATGCTGTATTTTGATTTTCTGTGATAAGTTGTAATATTGTGAATGCTGTACCTTGATTTTCTGTGAATGTTTTGCTCTGATTTGTTATTGAATGAACAGACAGTTTGCTATACTATGTAATCAGAACCTTGAAAGCTATTCACAGCAGCCACACTCTGGAAAGATGCTCATGCGTGGCTTTACATTATGGCATAGTCAGCAGTGAGCTTTTTTTCTTTAGCGAGCTTTTGGACATCCTTTTCCATTTGGCCAATTCAGCTTTTTAAGGCATTCTTCTAATTGGCTTTTTGGACCTCTTTTGCCATTTGGTCTAGTCTATTTTTTAAGGTATTATTTTCTTCACTACTTTTTTTTGTGTCTTTTCTTTACCAAGCTGTTGACTTGTTTTTCATGATTTTTCATCATTCCATTCCCAATTTTTCCGCTATCTTTCTTACTTAATTTTCCAAAGTCTTTTTGAGCTCTTCCATGGCCTGAGACCAATTCATATCTTTCTTGGAGACTCTGGATGCTAGAAACTTTAACTTTGTTGTCTTCTTCTGAGTATATGTTTTAGTCTTCCTTGTCACCAAAGTAAGATTCTATAGTCTGGGGTTTTTTCTGTCATTTTCTCATTTTCCCAGTCTATTACTTGACTTTTTAGCTCTTTGTTAAGCTAAGGCTCTGCTTCCAGTGTGGAGGGTGTACTAGTCCAAACTTCAGGGATTCTGTGCAGCTGTTTTTAGAGATTCTTCTAGAGACCTGTACCTTTTCAGTTCTTCCAAGGTGGTATAATCTAAGGAGAGGCGTCTACTCCTCTCCTGGCCTGTGCTCTGGTCTTTGAGTGACCACAAGCACTCTTTTCTAACCCGAAACTGTGAGAAGGGTTCCCTCTCCACTGCTGCCACAAGTTCTGCTGTGCCAGTGTTCCTCCTTGCCCCAGGACTGAAACTCAGATTCAAGTATGAACAAAGCAAGAGTCCTGCTTCAGTGCTAGCAAAGAGAGCCCTGTAATCGCTTTCTGACCACTTGTTCGATTCCCTTACTGTCTCTGGATTGAGAGCTCTGGAAACGGCCACTACCACCATTATTGCTGATCCAGTCACTCCCAAGGCTTGTTCCTGGTTTTCTGGGCTAGGGCTGGACTGCACTCCTCTCTCACCCAGGTCTGACAGCCCTTTCCTACTGATCTTCTAAGTTGTCTTCGGCATTTGTGGATTGAGAAGAAGAGTGGAAACTGCCACAGCTGCCAGTGATTCAGTCCACTGCGGCCTGCTCTGGGTTTGCTGGGGGCCAGTCTGCACCAGACTGCGCTCCTTTCTTAGCCTGGCACAACAGACCTTTCCTATCAACCTTCCAGGTTTTTTTGGGTTGGAAATTTGTTTCACTCTGTCATTTTTTGGGTTCTGCTGCTCTAGAATTTGTTTAAAGTAATTTTTTACAGGTATTTGGAGGGGACTTAGGGGAGAGCTCTGGTGTGAGTCCTTGCCTTCACTCTGCCATCTTGACTCCACGCCCAGCATACAATATTTAAAAAGGCAAAAAGATAGCTTACAACCAAGAATAACTTACCCTGAAAAACTTAGTATAATCCTACAGGGAAATATTTAAAGGAATAGAGAAGTTTCAAGTACTTCATTCGAGAGAAACCTAAGCAAATGTATTTAAGTAATTGGAAGGGGCTGTATAATGATGTAGTGCTAACACTGTAATAAAGGGAGAAGAAACAAATGTTCTTTAAGAACCATGTTTCCAAAGGATACTGAGAAAAGCTGAGCTCTCCCGAGAGGTTCACTGGTTCCTTTCTGGGGGTTTTAAGAAAGAGAAAGTAGTGCAGAAAGGAGGAAGAAAGGGGTGGAACTTGCTATTCCTCATAATTGGAATGAGTAGAAGAGATCTGTTTATAAACACGGAGGGGAACAGACATCAGACAAACCTCACTCCATCTAAAACAGACATAAAGGGTTGAAAACATACATAGTTATACATACAATATTTGGTGTAAAAATACATGAAACTCGGGGCAGCTAGGTGGCACAGTGAGCAAAGCGCCTGCCCCGAAGTCAAGAGGACCCGAGTTCGGTTCTGGCCTCAGACACTTAACACCCACACACACACACACAAAAAACTAGCCATGTAACCTTGGGCAAGTTACTTAAACCCAACTGCCCTCCAAAAGGCAAAAAAAACAAAAATACATCAAACTTAACTGGAAAACAATAAGGAGTAAGAAACCAAGGATTAAGAGGAAGAAAAGGAATAAGGAATAAGCAAAACAAAAGTCTAGATCCAGAAAGGAGCATTAAAAGAGAAAAGAACTAGAATCTAAGTGGGGGGGAGGTAACCATCAATTGGATAAAAGTTGAACAATCTATGTAATACATGATAATCAAGTATTATTGTACCATAAGAAATGACAAAATAGGGTGGCTAGGTGGTGCAGTAAATACAGCACCAGCTCTGGAGTCAGGAGGACCCGAGCTCAAATCTGGTCTCAGACACTTAACACTCACCAGCCGTGTGACCTTGGGCAGTCACTTAACTATGCCCTGCCTTCCCCCCTCCAAAAAACAAAAAAAAGAAATGACAAAATAGATAACTTCAGAGAATACTTGGTAGTATGAACTAATGTAGAGTGAAGTAAGAAAAACCAGGAGAACAATTTACACAAGGAGAACACTGGGGGATTGGGGTGGAGGGGAGGGGAAACAACAACACTTTCAAAGATTTAAGAACTATGATCAATGTAATTATCAACCCTATATCCAGAGGACCTATGATAAAGCATGTTATCTACTTCCTGACAGAGATAGAGGCTCAATATGCAAAAAGAGAAACCTATTTTTGGACATGGCCACCGTATAGATTTTATTTCACTATGCTTATTTATTACAGAGTTTTCCCCCCTTTTTTCTCTTAGTACCTTCTTAGGAAGAAGGGAAAGTTGGCAATAGTGCCTCCAATGAAACATTTTAAAACACACAGAAGAAAAGAGAAGGAAGTTCAGAAAGAAAACAAAGAAAAGGTAGAAAGTTTGAAAGTAACATGAAGAATTTATTACATACTTTTTTAAAAAGCAGTCTAAAATGGAAATTTATAGCCTCATATAAAATATTTTTAATATCCTGCTACATTTATGGAAATGTTCCCCTTTTCTTGGTGCTTAAGTTAAGAATAAAAAATATTTTAAATCTTTTTTGATGACACTTTTTCTCTACTCCTCCAAAAACATCAAATCCATTTAAACAAGAATTCCTGATGACTACTCCAAATCAGTATTGTCCAACCATGTTCTCTTAGACCAGCAGTACTATACAATGAGTGAACTCTGTATAAGAACAAGTCAACAACAGATTTAGCAAGATAAAACAGTAACAAAATTCTGTACTTCCCATGAAGAAACCATAAAATATATTGCCTAATCCTTTTTAACCTTCCCACACTGATTATAGCCTAAAGTTACTATGTCGTACTACAATAAAATAAAATTAAAATTAAAAATCTCTTGGCCATCAGGGTCTAGATAGGGCTATACATGTGAGGTAATTGACAATATCTAAGGAACCCATGCAAAAAATCTCAACCGCACAAAAGGTTACCTACAGGTGACATTCTTGTTATCCATGTGTGGCAATATTTCAGAAATTGCTACAGATCTTAACATATGTCTCAAATAACATGAAGGAGCTCCTTAGATACAATATCAATATTATTGAACTACTGCAAGAAGTCCTCAAGGCAAGGAGTGCTGGGGACCTCAAGGAGTTGCCTCTATCTGTTAAACATGAACCCTCCAAATCCCAGTTTGATTTACAAAACTCAGAGGAAATAGAAGACATTAACTTATAGCTTGCCAAGATGTGGAAAAATAAAGAGAAGCACTGGAATCTAAAAATCACCTTTAACATTGTTTTCTTGTTAATTCGATTTTATTTTTTCCCTTCTAGATGACAACCTCCCCTACCCCAAAAGGCAAAAATCATGACCTTTCCTTATTTTTCTACCCCCATGGAACCTAGGCACTGAAAACTTATTAAATGAAGCAATAACTTTGATACTATTAGCATCTAAATCTCATGGCATAAGATTGACTTGATGCAGTTATACCTCTTCCATTAGCAATTAACTGGTACAAATATACATAACTCTGTGAATCAATACCAAGAATTGATAACACTTTGATTTGACTATACTTAAATTCTCAGTTTTAAGTTTTATTTCATCATAAATGGCACTTTTCAAATGTCATAGAAAGTACTTCCATTTTTCTTTCTTAGTAAATCTTAGGACACAGTTAATTGCTTTATTTATTCTTCTGTACTTGGTATCAACAACTAATTAATCTTTAAACAGAAATCTGAACATTCTCTAACACTTTACAATCATAGCAGGCAAGTCATAAGTCTTTCAGAGTGTATCTACATTTATATGAAGTTCCTTCCTTTTTAATCTTTACCACTCAACTCATTTGCTCCAGTGTGGATCTGACTTAAGAGTTGTTTTCTGTATTGCTTCAATATTAACTTTCTTGTATCTAGTTCTGCAATCCAATAGTAACCACTCATAAACTCATGTGATGTATCTTACCTTGTATCATTCCTGGTTCTGGAATCATCACTCTGTGAACTACCTTTATCATCAGCAAAAACAAACAAATAAACAAACCCAATGAGATTAGAGTCTTACTTTCAAAAACTTTTATAATTTATACTGTGTAACCTAAATGTACACTTCATCTTCCTGATAGAAAACATATTTTAATATCTGATCAAGATTCTAAGTTAAATCAAATTGGATAATTTAAATTGAGGGTTAATTTACTTAATTTATCAATCATATTGAATAGAATTAGTCTTACTATAATTTATACATAACAAAAATGTTTTTCTATTGCATTTAAGAGATAAACAGTATTTATGTGGGCTACAGAATTAAAATCTTCTATGTACCTTCTATAAAACATGTTTCTTCTGGTTTTAATTTAAATCCAGTCCATTACCCTTTTATGTCCCAATAGTGCATATCAAAGTGTGAGCATGTAGAAGCTGCTCATGAATTCTGAATATGGCAATACCTCATATATGGAGGTCACTTGAATTCAACTATTTATAAAACAGCTGAGAACCAAAAACAAAAAAGGCTTCTGTGCAGTTGAAATAGATGACATAAAGTACGAGACAATACTGACAATACTATTAATGATTGTAGCTCCTCGGCAAGCAAAGTAATTTTGATCATACAGACCATTAATAAATTTCATTATGCAGGGCTTAGGGCCTTTAAAATGTCTATTTTAGGGAAAATGTTTAATAATAAAGAAGCAAAGGGAAAAACCTTAAGAGAATTCACAGGTAGCATACATTACTGAGACAGCTACTAGGTAGGCACTTAATGCAAGAAGTTAACATGACACTGAAACTGTCACTTAGAAATAATCATGACATTTATATCATTATAATTAGTATTAGCTAAGAGCAGACCATTTTACAGAAAGTAATGACACACGGGGGCTTTTAATAATTATATTTCCATTACTGGTAAAAAAAAAATGACAAACATAAAAGTGCATTAAAGACTGAGAACACCAGAGAATCGTAAATTCTTATGGGGATTACTAAATCTTATTGACCTTACCGATCACCTAGTCCTAGTCCAACCCTATCTGAAATAGTAAATTCTTCTACAACATTCTTCACAAATGATCATACAATCTCTATTTGAACAACTCCAATGATGAAGGAATTCATTACCTAATCCAAGGTGATAAGAATAAACAAATTCTTCATTAATTAGGCATTAGCCTAAAGAACCCTTAAGAAGTAATATTCTGGGGTAGGTAGGTGGTACAGTGAACAGAGCACCGGCCCTGGAGTCAGGAGGACCTGAGTTCAAATCTGGCTTCAGACACTTAACACAAAACTAGCCATGTGGCCTTGGGCAAGTCACTTAACTCCAACTGTCCTTACCTTCCCCCTTCCAAAAAGTAAAATGAAAAATCTAAAAAAAAAAAAAGTAATATTCTAAAATATAAATTAATGAGGTCTGCACAAAAATTGATTGAAAAATCCTACTTATTTAAGAATAGGGAAATTTTAGAGTCAATTAAAAAAATATATAATGCTAAAAAGTAAAACCTTAAATGCCATTACATGGTACTTACAAATCTAAGTGCCTTAGACTATAAACATATACGGAGATTGGAAAGCAATAATGATAATAAAATTAAGAGAGACAATAAGCTAAAAACAAAACTAGAACCAAAAACAACAATGCTGAGCCAAATTGTCTAAACTCAATCAGATCACAATCCAAAGAAACTATCCATGAGAAAAAAAGTGAGAATGTTAAAAGTAATTTCAACCTGTTGTAAAAAAAAATTAAATATTTGTGTTATCATGACAAAATGACAGGAGTTGAAAGGTATTATTATTACCCTTTGCTGGGAGAAGAGTGACCAATAGTGACTACATTAGTACACATTAGTTACCTTCTGAACATGTGGCATAGCCATTCGTTAGAATGTCTGGATCTACTTGCAATCCATCAAGACAAACTGACAAGTCTCCTATGATTTCTGTTGGCTCCTTGTCACCCACAAGTTGTAATGTCACAACCACGTCATCAACTATGGAAAAGAGAGAAGTCTTTTTTATCTTTCAAATATCTTACTGAAAGTCTGTCATAAAGAAATTTAAGATTACATACATCAATTGAAAACATATAAACTATATTAATTTACTTAGATAAGTGGTTCAAGTCCTTCAGTGAACATCAAAACATGTACTACATATGGAATAAAAGAAAGGAATAAGCCTGGCTACCCATTCATCTACACAGGCTTCTATACCTTAAAAAACTGAATGCAACATAAGCATAAATGACTAAAAGCTATAAACTCCTTGGGCCAGAAAGGAATAGCAAAAGTACAAAAATTTGTTTTCATTTTCATAACCTATTTTAAACATCACCATTTAATCTACTTTAAAATTTTCTCCATTCTTGTCAGTGATACAAAATAATGTGAGGAAGCATGAAACTCAAGATCTTTTACTAAGATAAATCAGATTAATTTAGCTAAAAGAGAAAATGAGACTACAGATTTACTTAGGACTTAAGCTTGTCTCACAGTAACTTAATAGATCCAATGGGGAAAGAAGATTCTAGAAATCTTTTAGTCAGGGAATACAAGAGACCTTCTTATGATTATTATTACTTTTGAGTAATCATTTGCATATTTGTTTTAGATCTAGAGTGTTAACGTTTCCTTAAGATGCGTTAAATTTCTTGAGATATTTCTTATTTTTAAAACTACATTCAAGTAAACAATGACATGCTTGCTACAATTACAAGCTGTTTTGTATGTCTGGAAGAATTACATATAGGCTATGACAAAGAACATGTAAGTTAAATAAATTTTCATTTACATACATACGTTTCATATTATTTGACTTTAACGTTTCATGAATATCTAGAGCAGCACTTCCCAGTAAAACATCAGATTTTAATGTCTGGTGACTCCATACACGAAAATTTAATTTGCTGACAGGCGTGACAATTCTAAAAGGAGAAAAACATTGAAGGAAAAATGCGACAATGATAGTTTATATCTATGCTATGACACAACTCAAATAATACAGCTTGTATTACAAGGATTTAGACTATATCTAAACTCTACATGCTTTTACGGCTAATTTCATTGGTAGATCAATCACCAACAAAAATATATTTTTCCCCTGCAACAAACTGCTACAACATATTCACAACTTCATTGCACCTTTGAAGAAAGCACCATATTCTGAAAGACTGCCATCAGTGAAGGATGCTCACTATATGTGGAGTATGTACCAGGAACTGTAAGTGATACTGAAAGTGACCAAGAAAGCACAGAAATTCTCCTCCCTCATACTGTTCACTACTCAATTCTTGAAAAACAATGGTGGAGAGCATGATCATATATGAGAGAGTAAAGGAAAAAGCAAGTTCTAAAAAGTCTGTTCAAACTGTAATTTCTCCCTCTTTTTCACAAAACGTTCAAAGGTTAAGTGTGGCCATTCTTATTGTATCTTCTTAAAATTCATAGATAAAAGACATGTAAAAAAATGATTTTTTATTTCATATCCCTCACTTTTTTTTTTTCGTCCAGCCCTAAGTTTTCAAATCTATAGAGTACTCCTGGTGAGACCACTCTGTCACACATGTAGATTAGCAATTATTCAGCAAGCTATAGTCTTTAGGGTTGTTTAGGGCCCTGGGAGACTTGCTCAGGGTCACATATTCAGTAGGTGCTAGAGGAAGAAATTTAAACCCAAATCTTTCTGACTATAAGATGATTATCTACTGAGCTATCCTGCTTCTCTTCACTTTCTTGTCTCCACTAGCATTTCTTATGTATACAAAGAGTTCTCACGATCATCTGGAGCATCACACTAAAGAAAACAGCAATCAAACAAATACACCTTTTCTTATCTAATGTACCCTGCACCTCCATATAGAAAATATTTCACCATAGATGATGATCTCTGAATTACTCCAAATGAATTATGGGGGAAAGGACAATATAGTATAATTTCCAAATATGAAAAGAATGTAAAGAATTCAGATTCTTGTTTTTACTGTGCCTAAAAAATACAAGAATTTATGAGCTAAGCCCTTGAAAAATTTTATCTTAACTACAAAACTGTTATGCTTCATCAAAAGGATGAATTAAGTTCTCCATCACACCTGCAATTACTTAGATCCAGCCACAACAGGCTATGCTATGCTTTCTTTCCTTGTTATGTATAGTTCCTACAGTAAAGAAGTAAAAAAAAAAAGTTTCACTTAAGTATCAATTCAGTGCTTAAGAAGGAATATGGTATAATGAAAACAACAATGGACTTGGAGTCCAAAGATGTGGATCAAGTCATGGCTCAGCTTTTCAATTATAGTACAACCCTGAAGTCATGTGCCTTTGTGTTAAGTTTGTGCAGTTTGTGTAAAATGTTGATCTAGTCCTATAATCCCAGAAAGACTACAAGATAGGGCTGTTTATTAATGTATAACCTCCTCACAATATACATGATAGTTTGGTGCTTTTGCATAATAATTCAAACCCTTTCACCCAGGTTCTGAGATAGACTATTTACATGAGGAATTTAACTCTGGAGTGCTATGCTGACATGTCAAGGAATAAAGAAAATGAAATTTATTAATTTTCATCTAGTTGCAATTAAACTACTAGAGAACCATGTAAATTGAGAGACTGTGGCAAAGATAATCAAAGATGAAAGGTTTTTTCCCCAAAATTAATAAATTCTAAGGAAATTAACAATAGGTTAGATATTTTGGCTGAAGCTATAAAAAAGTCATAGTCTGTTAGTTAAAAGACATGGTATCTTATCATTAAAAGAAATGAAGTCCAATGAGAGCTCCCCAGATGTGTACATGCTTAAGAGCAACACAAAGATTTAGGAAGCTTGCTTCCTACCAGGCCATCTCCCTACTCTAATCTAAGGGAGATGAAGAGGGGAGGGCGAGAATATATCCTACAATGTCATTCTTCCAATTCCCAGTGATGACAATGGCTAAGTGTTGTTGCCACTACTTCCAATTAAAACATGTAAAGAGTTCAAAGAAAGTGAAAGACTGTGGGAAAACAGAGAAAAAGAAGAGTACAAGAAGGGATATAAGGAGAAAAAAGGCTGAAGATGGAAAAAGAAAGAGGAGACATGAGAGAAGAGTGAAAAAAAGGGATAAAGAAATATAAGAGGAAAAGAAGAGGAAGAAAGGGAAGAGAAGAAAAGTGAAAAGAGAAAGGAAGCAAGGAAAAAGGCTACATTTATGCTTACAGGCATTTAGGATTATACTTTATATTACCTGCTAAACAACTGTACTCAACAAAATATTTGCAAACCTACACAGTAAGAGGCTGCTTCCATTTGGGACTGTTGGTATTGCTGCATTTTTCTGTCTTCTTTGACTGTCCATCTACTGAGACTTCCACATAAGGACTTGGTCCAAACCAGTTCTTTTTATTTTCTTTAAGTTTCGCTGAAATAACTATTTAAAAGAAAAGAGAAATGTTTTCATTGTGATGTTCTCATCAAAAGATGTTAAGAAAACTTCCCTTAGCCACAAAAAAAAAAAAACCCCAACCTTACATAGTTAACAATTTAAATTTTTTTTTTCTTTTTGGTTTTTGGAGGGCAATTGGGGTTAAGTGACTTGCCTAAGGTCACACAGCTAGGTTTTTTTTTTTTTTGTGTTAAGGTCTGAGGCTGGATTTGAACTCAGGTACTCCTGACTCCAGGGGCCACCTAGCTGCCTATTCACTGCACCACCTAGCCACCCCTTAATCAATTTAATTTGCAAAGAATAAATGCAAAACTACTCATTTTATCAATGGAATACTTATGAATATCAAATTGACTCACTGATGTTTGATCTCATAGACTTTGCACTTATTTTGAGAAAAAAATTGAAGCTCTTTTTCCCTCTATATAATTTCCCTCTAGTAGACCACTGTTAATAACAGTAGTCCAGGATCTCTGAGGTATGATAGATAGTCTCGGGGCTGCAATGTTAACAGATATATCTTATTTAACATTACTCCAACCATCATTTTGTAATACTGTTAATGCATCATATCCAACTTTAACCTAATATCCCACTCTTCTTCCTGAATGCCTTTTCATTCCTATGCAAGTATGACTAGCACAGAAACAATGAGACACTTGAAAATTCTAAACTGGGTTACAGAGAGTTCCAAATACAACTGCAAAGAACTCTGCAAAGAAATATTCAGGCTTGGAGTTAACTACCATTCATTAAAGAAGTATCAGATTTGGACTGTCAACCCAACTTTCTATGCCTGGAGTTCTAGTGTTAGATACATTGATATACCTCTTCCAAACCATGTGTATATGCATATGAGATTAAATAATGTATCCTAACTGAATGTTGTAAAATTATAATAACCAAGTCTAGTCCCAAAGAAGAAATACAAGAATGAATCTCCCTCCTTTTGAATAGGTAGGAGACTATGGCTGTAGCATTCTGCATTTAACATTGGATGTGGTTGATGTATTGGTTAGTTTTGCTATTATTCTTTGTTATAAGGGATAGCTTTCTAGTAGGAAGAGGCTATACTAGGAAATGAAGGTAAAATTAAAACAAAAGACATCAATAAAAATACAATCCTATGCACTTAAGGATTCTAATAGCCACAGAATTTAAAAAGCAATGAGTTATAAATTAGGAAATGTGTGAACTGTGGTTCCTTATACACATTCATACTTTAACTGAATTATTAGCAATTAAATACATTAGGTTGGACTTAGATCCCTAGTCTAAAATACAAAACTTTTAAAAATTTAAAAACACAAGAATATCAAGCGAATTAATGAAAAAAAAAAAAACTTGAAGGAAGGTTGCCAAACCATACCAGATCTCAAACTGTATTATAAAGTAGAAATCATCAAAACAATTTGGTACTGGCTAAAAATAGAGTAGTGGATCAGTAGAATAGATTAGGTATGGAATACACAGTGGTAAACAACCATAGTAATCTAGTATTTGATAAACCCTAAGATCTAAGCTTCAGAGACAAGAACTCACTACTGACTAAAACTGCTAGGAAAATTAGAAAATTTGGCAGAAACTAAGTACAGACCAACATTTGATACAGTATATCAAGATGAGGTCAAAATGAGTACTATAATATAGACATAAAGGGTGAGACATAAATTAGGAAACCAAGTAATAGTTTACCTGTCAGATCTATGGAGAAGAAAAGAATTTAGAACCAAATAAGAGATACAGAGCATTGTAAGATATAAAATAGATAATTTTCATTATATTAAATTTAAGAGTTTTTGTACAAACAAAGCCAATACAACAACCAAGATTAGAATGAAAGCAGAAAACTGCGGGGAGAAAGAAAAGGAACTATTTGCACAAAAATGTTTATAGCACTATTAGTAGTGACAAAGAACTGGAAATGGAGGGGATATCCAACGACTGGGGAATGGCTGAACAAGTTATATATGATTGTGATGGAAAACTTCTGTTTAAGAAATGATGAGCCCATATATATAAAAATATTTTTGTGGTCTCAAAAAATTGGAAATCATGGGGATGTTCATCAATTTGTGGTATATCAATCAAGTTGTGGTATATCAATGTAATCAAGTTGTGGTATATCAATGTAATAGAATAGTATTGTGCTATAAGAAATGAGGAGCAGACAGACTTCATAATAACCTGTAAAGACTAATATAAACTGATGCTGAGTGAGGAGAGCAGAACCAGGAGAACATTGTACACAATTACAGGCACATCATATCCATGACAACTAACTTTGATATACTGGGCTCCTCTTAGCAATGCAAAGTTAGAAGACAACTCCAAAAGACTCATGATGGAAAGGGATATCCACACCCAGAGAAAGAACAACAGAGACTGAAGATTGAATTTGCAGATTGAAGCAAACTACTTGCTCTCTCTCTGGTGTTTTGTTTCATTCCTTCTTTCTTCTTGTTCACTCCATTGGTTATAATCCTTTCAACTTGACTAATGTTTAATGTGAAGGAATTTGTACAACCTGTATTTGATTGCATGCTGCCATGGCGGGGAAAAGAGAGAAGAAAATTTGGAACTCAAGGGACTGTGGAACTGAATGTTATAAACTAAAAGTAAATTAATTAATTAAGAAAATTTTTAATTAAAAAAAAATGATGAGCAGTATGACTTCATAGGAAAAAAAATTTGTTTCTCTGCAGAGATTCATGATTTAGAACAGAGATAGAAAATACATGGCCAGAAAGCTGGAAAACTCTGGAGTAGTGATATGGGAATGGAAATTTAAGATCTTCCCTGCCCCTAGGCCCTTTGTTAGGCTTAAGTGACTCTGAGAACCTTCCTGGATGTGAAAATATACTCTGCCCTCTAATAGGCTGAATGTGGTCAAATGGAGCCTGTGGCTGGAGGCTTGGTTTTCAGGAATGCCCACACCTTGGTGCTGTGTGATTGGGCCAAGAGGGTTGTGGAATTCTGCTCACTTCACTTTGCATCAGCTCATATAAAGCTTCCTAGGTTACAATATGTGTCCAGAAGGTTTTTTTGTTTGATACCACTGAATTAGAACATTTTAAAAAATACAGTCAACTCTGCCTTGTTAAAGGCTAAGGTTTTTTTTTTCTAAGTTTTTTTTACTGACTCTTTTGTTGAAGATTAAGTTTATAATTTTTTTTAAAAATTCAAGTACAGATATTCTACTGGGAATACGAGAAAGGAATACATCAAACCTATAGGCATAGATCTAGAGTCATTTGTTTAGATTTGATCAATAAACCTAATGTTACCTAGCTGAATACCCTAGGGGTGTAACTATAGAAGCTTTAATTTTTCACTAGAAAACATTATTAAGCCAAAGAATCTGGGCTTTATTTTCTACATGTCTTTTAATGATTTTGTTACCATAATCACCATTTTTCCTGTCTATGGTTTTCTTCTAGTCCTTCCATGACTTAAGATAAAAATATTGTTGACGAAACACTAAGATCAATATTGACTTTGTTCCAAAAACAAAATCGAGTGGATTATAATGCTTATCCAAACCCTTGCTTTATATGAAGAGTGCGCACAGAAGTCAGAAATCACTTTGTTTCTATTCAATCTAAGCAGGCTATGGTTTGGTTTTTTTTTTACCCATGATCCTACTTCCAAGAGGCTAGTGAAAAACTAGTGAAAACTAGTGAAAAAGACCTTAAAATATTTACAGCAGCACAGAAATAAAGTAGATGCTCATCAACTGTGGAATGGCTAAACAATTTGTGGGAGTGAATATAATTAAATTATATTCCATACTATATTAAGTATGTATTATTATCATACTATAAGAAACAATGAAGTATACTATAAGAAACATTGAACATGAAGAATACAGGTTGTCCAAAAACCTTAGTGAAACCTTTAGGCTTTAATGGCTAAAAAGGCACATAGAAGCATGGACTAATGCAAAATCAAGAAAATAAAACTGGGAAGAAAGCATTCATGACTAGAGCAACACAAATGGAAAGAACAAGAAATTGAACAGTACAAAATGGTAATGGCCAATCCTTGTCCCAAAGAAGAGACAAGACACTAGCCCTAACCTACTCCTTAAAGAAGTGTGGGGTCAATGGGTATGGAATACTGCATTATAACATCAAACTATTGTTATTTTATATGTTGGTTAGTTGTGTGGAATTTTTTCTCTTCATTTAAAAAAATTCTTTATTATAAGAGGTGGTTCTCTGTGAATGGTGGTGGGCTGTAGATTGTATAAAAACAAAATATATCACCAAAAACATTTAAAAAAGAAAAGACAATAAAGTATAATTAGTATTAATGGTATTATATTTTATTTTCTTTCATTTTCCCTAAAAGTTTAGAGAGTTTAAGTACTTAAGTTGTGTGGGAGGGGAGATGAGCTGTCAGCCTTGGTTTGCAACCTCTGATCATACAGATCTCTCTCAAAGGCTATGGACATGGTGACTGGCATTTTGTTAAGAGGAGATTTTTGATTATGTCTCAGTGACCCAAATATGAACTAGTTGATTTGGAGGCTACCTTTAGAGGTTTTCTATGGTTTCAATAACAAAAAAAAAAAAAAAAACTCTCAGAACTGTATATTTCAATTGAGATGGAACCAATTACTACATTTTACATATCTATAACTTCAAAAAGTATGAATTCAAATATATGTGACCCCTTCAGAAGGGATTCAACATTCACACTAATCAGGACCTGTCTTACAGTAGTACAAAAAGAACAAAGAAAGATAGAAAAAAGAACAAAAAAAAATGGGAAAAAAGCTATGTAGAAAAAAACACTTATAGTACCACTTTCAGTTGCAGTAAAGAACTATAAACAAACTGGATGCCCATCAACTTGTGGAATGGATAAGCAAATTATGTTATATTAATATAACAGGTTATTATCATAGCATTAAAAATGAGGAAAGGGATGAATTCAAAAAATCAGGGAAGATCTAGGAACTGATACAGAGTGAAGTGAACATCAGAACGACAATTTAGACAATAAAGACAAATTTGGAAGACTTAAGAACTATGATTAATGTAATGATCAACCATAAATCTAGGAAACTAAAGATGAACAATGATACCTACCTGCCTGTTAGAAAAAAGGTGGGAGACTTGAGGTACAGATTGAGAGACACATTTTCAGACAAGGCTAATGTTTTGACTATGATTTTTTGTAAGGAGTTGTGGTTTTGTTTTGTTTTTTTCAAATCAGAAGGGAACATAAGAGGAGAGACAGTAGTGATCAATAGCTATGTAGGAAAAAAAAGAATCGTATATTTTTAAAAAAATTAACAGAAAGAATAGAAAAATCTTCAGAAGAAAATATAGATAAGTAAAACAGCTTTGAAACTAATATAATGAAATCATTTTACAACTTTTTAAAGAAATGCAAGTTACATGTGATAAAGATGTGGGATTTCCTATACAAATCCTTATTCTTTTTTTTAAATATGGAAATGTTTATGTTGATGTTTGCCAAATTCAGAACAAAAACATAGACAAAACAGAAAAACTTTTAAAAGACTAAAAAGACAGAAGGCCAGGTAAATCCCTCTCTCGAGGGAGAAGGGGATTCACCTGCAGTGTCAGTGTTGCCCAGTGGTAACCTCAAATTCAATTCCCTTCTCATAAGAGAAAACCATGAAGGGTAACTAAGCAGGAAGAACTTTTAGACCCTGGTGGAAAAACTGGGATTCACTAGAGAAGAGGGAAAATTATGCAGATTGTTTATAGGTTACTGTGAGTGATTTATATTTCTTCTGCATTTGGGCTCCTTTGATTTCTCTGAATCTTCTGCATATGTATAATCTACCAGATATACATTATCTTAAGTCCTAGTACAGGAGCTGTTCTACCCTGTTTCACACATCTGTAGAGGCATAAACATGAGTTATAACTAAATCTAAGATGTCCAAGAATAAACTTAAGGCATGAGCAACAAGCCAAAAAAAGAATAAAATATATCTTATCTTGGCCTTTGGGGGGAGGACCCAAGTTGAAAAAGAAGGTGATAATACCTCTCACTCAAGGTATAACCACACATGGTAAGTTTAATGATATTAAAAAACTAATCATTTGGGGCCGGCTAGGTGGCACAGTGAGTAGAGCACTGGCCCTGGAGTCTGGAGGACCTGAGTTCAAATCCGGCCTCAGACACTTAACACAAAAACTAGCTATATGACCTTGGGCAAGTCACTTAACACCAAATGCCCTCCAAAAAGCAAAAAAACTAACCACTGGGGCGGCTAGGTGGCACAGTGAATAAAGCACCAGCCCTGGAGTCAGGAGGACTTGAGTTCAAATACGACCTCACACACTTAACACAAAACTAGCCGTGTGACCTTGGGCAAGTCACTTAACCCCAATTGCCTTGCTTTCTCCCCTCCAAAAAGCAAAAAAAAACAAAAAACAAAAAACTAACCATTATTAAAGAAACGTAATTAATTTTTAAAACTGATTATAAACATTACTGCTTTCAAAATATTTAGAATCAAGTTACTTAATAAAGTTCCATAACTGTTCTATTACAACTCTAATTCCTAATATTAGCCATGGCAAATAGATTTAAGGATTCTTTTGGCTCAGGGAAGATTGATTATGAAGACCAGTGTAGTTTCTATAACTGTCTCTTGACATTCGTGGGGGCTAGGGAGACAGGACCCCCACAAATGTGGAAAAATCATGAATAACTGTAGGATGCACCCCAAACCTTTATTTTTAATTCTGATTATATTTAATATACAGAACAAGTAAAACAACACACTGAACTCATAAAAAAGTTGCAGTCTCTATGCAAGAGAGTATTTCAAACACTATGTGATGCAGCGGTAGCAACTGCTACACAGATTTTCTTCTACAAAAGGCCTGAGATACAAGGATCACTGTGAGGGGGAAATCACCTGATTGAGTCTGGATGGTAGAAACACAAAGAGGAAGCATTTCCAGCCTGTAGTTCTTTAGTGTGCTAAAACTTTTAACAAAATTTAATTGTTTATAATAAATTAATGTATGGGGAGGCTAGGTTGGCACAGCAAATAGAGCACCAGCCCTGGAGTCAGAAGGACCTGACTTCAAATCCTGCCTCAGACACTTAACACAAAAAAACTAGCCATGTGATCTTGGGCAAGTCACTTAACCCCAATTGCCCTCCCCCCAAAAAAAAGGCAAAAAAAAAGTTTAAATAAATTAATGTATGTATTCTGGTAGTCAATGGTAAAAGATTAATGCTATGCTATGCAGTATTTATGCATTTACAACTTAGTAGTTTTTTATTAAATTTTTTTTTAAATTCAAGTGTAATCTAGGATTTTCCACAGTTTGCCACAAATCTCCAAGAATTCCCATTTAATTATAGGTGGCCAACCCAGGAATAACCAAAATTGCAAATATGAAACCCACAAATGTTGGGGAATGAGTATAGTATGAATTTTGCCTGAAATTTAATATTTGCTAATTCTAAATAATAGCAGAATTTCTATTCTTTGACTTCTGTAATGGCGAAAAAGAAGTCAACGTGTAGATGTCAAAGTGAAAGTCTGGTTTTCTGAATGGTACAAAACCCATTGTGTGATTCAGTATAGTTTTTGAAGGGAACTTCAGGATGAGAAATAAATTACTACTATACTACATTTCATTTAAAAAAATTATTAAAATCAACCAAAAAGTATGTTAAAAATTTTATGCTGCTAACTTTCCAAGAAGGAAATTACTTTCCAAGAAGGAGTTGTTGTACCATGACCAATGAACTAAACATTTTTCACTCAAGGCCAAATATGCTGGGGGATTTTCCAGGATCCAAGATTGATTCCCCTTTTCATTCTGCTTTTATCTCTTTACCTAGAATAGTGACCCAGGAGAAGACAAGAAAAGAAAGTATAATACCTTATTCTGTATACAAGGCTTCCTTTTTTGGTACTCATTCCTACTGGATTCAATCTCAATAGAGACAACCTATTTGCCTACTTTTAATCTGCCTTCAAACTGAAATCCAAGGAGATGTAAATATTAAAGGACATATAATTAGAAACAAGTCTGATTCCCCAGTCTATTACACTTAATTTCAAATACTATAGAAGGTAGGATTTTATAATTGCAAAATAAAATTTTAGTTTAGTAATAAAAAAGGTTTACTTACTTAATTTGCATAGGCAGCATTTTAAAATTGATACTCAACAAAGAGTTTTATAATTCACCGTTTTAGTAAAGTCTTAAAAATTAGTATTATAGTCCCCCCCACACCCATCCAATGAGGTAAATACAGTGTGTATCAGTGATAATTGTACCTACATTACTTTTGAACTTCTCTGGATCTCTCTATTATGCCTTCTTTCCCCAGAAAACACATCACTGGGAAATCTCATTATCCTACAAAAATAAATTTGCCTGGTATTCATCCCAACAGTACCCTCTGCCCCTCTTATTCTGAAAGGAAGACAGGACCACAGGCTCCAGGGCCTCTATCTCATTATCCTCAATTTATTTTTAAAATTTTGAGTTATAAATTCTTTCCCTCCTGTCTGTTCCCCTGAGAAGGTAAGCAATATGAACCTCATTTATACATGTGAAGTCATACAAAACACATTTCCTTATTAGCTATGTTGCCAAAAAAAGGCAATAAAAATAAAGTGAAAAATATATGCTTCAATATGCACTCAGAATTCATCAATTCTCTCTTTGGAGATATTTTTCATCATAAGTCCCTTAGAACTGGCATGGTCATTGTACTGATGAGAGTCTTTCATGATTAAGTATTACAATATTGCTGCTACTGTGTACAGTGTTCTGGTTTTGTTCACTTCACTTTCATGTAAGATCATAGAAGTCTTTACAGGTTTTTCTAAAATCCCTCATCATTTCTTATGGCACAACAGAATTCCACCACAATTATATACCACAAGTTGTTCAGTTATCACCTATATGATAGGCATCCCCCCTCAATTTCCAATTATTTGCCACCACAAAAAAAGTTATAGTCATCCCTTCATATTCACAGGTTTCACATTCCTGGTTTTGGTTATTCCAATAATAACATGAGAATTTTTGAAGATTTGCAATGTACCGCAAAAAACTGCAGACTGTATATGTTAAGAAAACACAAAAAATTTAGTAAATCATGAATACATAAATACTGTATATTATTAATCTGTTTTATCATTCACTACCAGAAGTATAGATCCATAAATTTATTATAAACAACTAAACTTTGTTAAAGTTTCAGTGCATTAAGCATTCTCTTTGGGAACGCCTCTTCTTTGTCTTGTGACCATCCAGGCTGTCAGCTGATTTTCTCCCACAATGATTCTTGTACCTTGTGCTTTTTGTAGAAGGAACTCTGTGAAGCAGCTGCTACAGCTACATCAGATCCTGATTTCTCTCATACAGAAACTGCAACTTTTTTTAACATAATAATTTTGCTATATATTTGAAAGTAACAGTATGTTGTGCATAGTAGATATTCAGTTTCATGTACAATCATATTTTTATACTATTATGCTATGAAAATGTTTATTTCATAAAATAAAGAATAGATCATACCAAACGAACCTAAATTCCTTCCCTTTTTTTTGGGGGGGGGGACATCAATGCTTAAGTCAAATTGATTCAAAACTGGCTGGATAGCTAGACTGAAAGAATAGTTTTTTAATGCTTCAAAATCAACAAGGTAGCAGCACAGGAAATTGTGCTTGGCCCTGTGCCATTTAACATAGCTCTCAAGTACTTACCAAGAGGCATAGATGGAAAGTTCATCAAAGTAGCGTAAGATATAAAGGTGTGAGTGAGAGCTAACACATTGAATGACAAAGTCAGGATCCAAAATGATCTTGTCAAATAAGAATACTGAACTAAGTTTGATAAAATCAAATTTAAGCTGGACATGGTGGTGCAAACCTGTAATTTCTACAAGGGAGGCTGAAGTTGGAGGATATCTTGAACTCCAGAGTTCTGAGCTACAGAAACTGCAACTTTTTTTATGGATGCAATGTGTTGCCTTGTTTTGTATATTAAACATGATCAAATTATTAAAAATAAAGGTTTGGGGGTAGGGCCTACTGTTAACCCCCACAAATGCTGACAGACAACTTACCTTAAAAATACCTTAAATATTTCTGTACACAGAAGTCCTTTTCCTTTTTCTTTGTTCTCTTTGGGATACAGACCTAGCAGTGCTATTGCTGGGTCAAAGAGGAAACATAGTTTTCTATTCTTTTGGGCATAGTTCCAAATTGTTCTATAAAATGGCTGGACCAGTTCACAACTCTAACAATATACCTATTTTTCCACATCCCCTCCAGAATTTGTCATTTTCTTTTTCTGCCACTTTAATCAATCTGATAGATATGAGGCGGTACCATTAGTTTTAATTTGCATTTCTCCAATTATTAGGTGATTTGGAGCATTTTTTCATGACTATTGATGGTTCTGATTTCTGCCTATGAAAACTGTGGGTCCATATCATATACCCATTTATCTGTTGGAGAATAGCTCTTATTTTTATAAATTTGGTTCAGTTCACTATACATTTGAGAAATGAGGTAGGGCTTCTATTTAAAGAGGTTCAGCAGTTTTTCTACACATTTCTCACATGCTTCTTTATTTCTCTAGTACACTACTACATCCTGCCTTCTTCTACCTCCCTTTCCACCCTACACGTTTTTTCTGTTTTCTTTTGTGTGTCATCCCCCACCATTTGATTATAAGCTCCTAAGAGGAGGAATTGCCTTATTAAGAATTATGTGCACAACATTGTGCCATATGCTGAGGAAGATACCATGATAAAGACAGATCTCTATCCTGTCTTCTTGGATTAGATCTTATAATCTAGTAGAGGAATGATGAATATCTAATCAAGTAATTAAAGGATAAAACAGAATGTAACAACTGCATAAAAGAAGTAGAAACAAAATGTTACTTGAGGAACAATAATTTTTGAGGTTTGAGAAAAGGAAAAAGGGGGAAGATTTTATGAAGGAAGTGATACTAGAAGTTAGGTCAGTTGGCTGAGTAGGATTTCAACAGCTGGAAATGAGGAAGAAAGACATGTAGGCATAAGAAATGTCATGATCAATGGTACAAAGCCAGGAAAACACAAGGATATGTAAGCAAGTAGTCACATTTAGCTAGTACTTAGTGTATGTTGTGAGGCATAGTAAGATAAAGCTGAAAAGATACAGTGGTACTCTATTATTCATAGCTCAATTGCCAGGCTGAGTAGGAACTTTATTTAGTGGGTGACAGGAACCCATTAAAGGTCTTTGAATCAAGTGAACAAGAACTGTACACAATATGTCAGCAATATGAAAGAGATGGAGAGATTAATTAGATGGTTATTTTAGTAGTCTTCAGTGGGAGGTAAAGCAATAAGGGCCTGGACTAGGATGGTGGTAGTAGAAACAGGAAGGGATGGATGCAAAAAATATAACATAGGTAGAACTGACAAGACTTGGCAATCAATGAAATAGGAGGTAAGAGAGAGAGAAAAATGAAAAACGGCCTGAAGTTTTGAGCAGAGTAACTAAGAGAATGGCATTACTTCTCCTAAAAGAAATAGATAAGTCAGGGGAAAAAAGCAAGTTTTTAAGGAAAGCTAACAAGGCAAGGCCAGTGAAACAATCACTCCCAATGACAGAGATGTTAAAATTACAATTTGTTGTTGGTATAATCAATGATAGCTATGGAACTATGTATTGTAACATTAATTAAAACAATCTCTGCAATTTTATCTAAGAATAAAAGGAAATTTCTAATAGGATTTTTTAAAAAGGATATAGGAATCCTCAAATTTTAAGGCACAGAGAATTAGCTGGTTTATTTATATGGTTATATGATTCTATTTTATAAAACTTTAGCCATAATTTTTTAAATTTAATTATTCAAATTATATTTCATAGGATAATAGTGAATAAAAATTAATGATACTTTAAAGTTTGCAAAACACTTTACATACATTAACATTATCTCATTTGATCCCCACACTACCAGGAGAGGTAGGTGCTGTAGGTATTATTGCCATTTTACAGTTAAGGAAAGGGGATCTCAGAGACGTAAAATAATCTGTCCATAGTCATAGATACTTCACTACCCTCTGATGACTCAATTGAAATAACTCAAAAATTAAAATGAATTTTAAAAATTCTTATTCCTTCAACAATAACCTTAACAAACTCCAAAACAGTTTTTGACCAGGGTTAACAAGTACAAAGGGGAGAAGGGATAATTTGACTTTTTCAGGAATGTGATTTCATTTAGCAGCTTGGGGTAAAAGGAGGAAATGAATAGGAATGGGACTTTGCTAACCACTTCCTTCCCATTTCCCTTTACAAATGAGGAGGGTTCAGCTTCCCTATCCTCCCAGCACTAACAATAGTTCTCCATTCATTTACATGGTTAAAGCTTAGAAATGAACTAGTAACATCAACAGGTTAGGGACCACTTCTACAGGCAATGAGAAGTCATTGAAAGTTTTTAAGCATTTCTAACGAATCATTACTAGTGATTTTTGAGGACTTTCTTTGAAGCATCTTTGCTGAAGTTTATATAAAATTTAACAGCATATTATATATGTATTACTGTTCTTTTGATTGAGCTTTTGGTACAGAATAACTATAGAGAAATGCACCAATAAAAATTATAAATGATAAACATTCCAGTTGCCAAAAAGATTCTTGAAGGTTGTAATGGAAAGCACAGAAGTGGTACACATCTTGTTTCAGCTATTGAGTTAACACCTTGTTTCAGTTCAAGTTTCTTTTGAGCCTTGTATCAAGTCTGCTAAGAAACAGAATGTGTGTTGGGACAGCTAGGTGGCACAGTGAATAGAGTACCAGCCCTGGAGTCAGGAGGACCTGAGTTCAAATCCAGCAACAGACATTTGATCACACTTACTAGGCATGTGACCTTGGGCAAGTCACTTAACTCCATTTGCCCTGCCTTCCCCCTTAAAAAAAGTAAAAAAAAAGAAATAGAACATGTGAACCCCACAACTTTTGAACCCTAGAACTCAAGAACTCCTGCAACAGGAAGGGGAGGAGCTAATAACCATATATAAGGAGAGGCTCAGGCTAGAGACAGCAGAACCGAGAAGAGGACTCTTGTGGTAGCAGAGTCAAGAAGGAGAAAACTTGTGGTATCCTGGCACTCTGTTTGTTTTGGAGGTCCTGGGACTTTACTGATGATTTGTGCTGACCTCTTGGACTTTGTTTGTGGGTCTGTGTTGATTTCTATGTTGATGATTTGTGTTGAGTTCTCAGACCCTGTTGGTGGGTCTGGGTTGATTTCACAGGCAGACAGTGAATTGATGATGGTGCCAGCAATGTGCATGAATATTATTGTGGCTTTGTCAAGCTCTATCTTCCCAGAAGCAGAACTGTGAAGCACTTGAGGTAGACTAGGCACTGTGAACTTCAATATGGAATGGGAAAGGGGTGGCCAGGTGGCTCAGCGAGTAAGAGCACCGGCTCCAGTGTTGGGATGATCTGGAGATCGAATCCCGGCCTCAGACACTCAGCACCACACCCAGAAATAACTGGCCGTGTAACCTTGAGCAAGTTACTTAACCCCAATTGCTTTAAAAAAAAAAATATGAAATGGGAACTGGATGCAGAACTGGACAAGGAGCTGGGAGCTGCCTGCCTTTGAACCCAGGTGACAGCTGGAGCTGGGACCATGGAAGAGGAACCATGGAAGCTGAGAGCCAGCCTCAAATCAAGCTAAAAGAAGACTTTACTTGGATACTATGTATTGACTGAGAAGATTAGGATTTACTGTCACCTAGGGGTGGAGAACTTTGACTTTTGTACTTTTCGATTTAATTATGGATTTTGTGATTGACTAAATGATTGTACTTTGCTTAAAACTATGCGACAAATTTGGTGAAAAAAATATGTGGCCATTTTCATAAGTTATCTAGTTGTGACATGGTGAATGCTGTATTTTGATTTTCTGTGATAAAATGTAACATTGTTAATGCTGTACCTTGATTTTCCGTGAATGTTTTGCTCTGATTTTTTACTGAATAGAGAGTTCACTATACTATGTAATCAGAACCTTGAAAGCTGTTCACAGAAGCAGTCCTCTGGAAAGCTGCTCATGTAAAGCCATGCGACTTTACAAAGGTATTTCCAAAGCTAAAATAAAATCTTCCCAGTCACATATACAAAGATAAAGGTCCCATTTACTAAACTGTCACCTCAGCACAACATTCATTAGTTTAAACTTCCTATTTCTTAAAAATCATTCATGCTTCAGGATTAGGACCTGACTAAACAGCTTAAAGCTATTCTTGCCAAAAAAGAAATGCATTGGTGCACAGGAGGGTCCTTTTGGACCTCACCCTCTTCTGCAGTATTTTGATCATAGCCGACAGGAAAATGAATCACTGGATCTTAGTGCTAGAAGAGACCTTAGATCTGTATCCCAAAAAGAACATAAAAAAGGGAAAAGGATCCACATGTACAAAAATATTTATAGCTGTTCTTTTTGTGGTGGCAAAAAAAAATTGGAAATTGATGGGATGCTCATCAATTGGGGAGTGACTGAATAAGATGTGGTTTCTGAACGTAATGGAATACTACTGCTCTATAAAAAATGATGAGCAGGGAGATTTCAGAAAAACCTGGAAAGACGTGCATGAACTGTTGCTGAATGAAGTGACCAAAATCAGGAGAACACTGTACACAGCAACAGCAATTCTGTATGATAACAAACTTTGACAGACTTAGCTCCTCTCAGCAATGCAATGATCTAAGACAATTCCAAAAGACTAAAAGTGGAAAATGCTATGCAAATCCAGAAAAAGAACCGTGAAGCCTGAATGCAGATTGAAGTATGCTATTGTCTTTTTTTTTCTTTCTCATAATTATTTCCTTTGGTTTTGATTCTTCTTTACAACATAACACAGAAATATGTTTAATATGATTGTACATATATAGCCTATATCAGATTGTATGCAATCTTGGGGAGAGGGAAGAAGAGGTAGGAAGGAAAATTTAGAACTCAAAAATCTTATAAAAGTGAATGCTGAAAACTAAAAATAAATTAATAAAAAAAGGAGAGATCTTAGAGATAATCACATGGTCCTAATCTTTTCTGCAATATGAATCACATCTACTGAAAGCAGGTTACTTAATAGACACTGAGGGATTTCGAGGGAGTGAAGAAGTCTTCCTCTTTTTCATCCCTTCTTTCCTGAGGGGATAGACCCTACCCAACTATCCAAGGTCACTAAATCTCAACAATTTGTCCAGAAAAAAATATCTTTCCTATTCTTCAATTCACTTTAAAAAATTCTTTGTTCAGCATCTATTTTATGCAAAGAATTGTTAGGCACTGGGCGTGGATCATCATCATCATCATCATCATCACAAAAGGCTCACATCAATATAATACTTTAAGGTTTATAAAGCACTTACATACATTTTCTTTTGATTTTCACAACAACCCTGGGAGACAGGTACCATTAATATTCCCAAAGTGTCTTCTTGAGGAGGGATTCAAGTCCAGACCTTCCCTGAATCCAAGACTATCAGTCAAACACATAAAGCTGTCTCTCTAGAACAAAGGTGTCAAAGTCAGGGCAGCCTGAGTGCCCCAGAACCAAATTAAAATGTAACTGGGGACAGATAAGTAGTAAAAGGAAATGAATAAACAATTCTCAAAAGAACAATTGCAAAGTATTCACAATTACATGAAAGAATGTTCTAAAATCACATAATCTAAAATTCATAAGAGAAAAGCAAATCAAAACAACCCTGAGGTTTCATCTCCACACCCTATCAATTAGCAAAAATGACAAAAAATGGCAAAAGTCAACATTGGAAGGTTGTAAGATAAGAAGTACACTAATATGTTGTTGGTAGAGCTGTGATATGGTACAACCATTTTGCAAAGTAACTTGGAATTTAAATAAAGTGTCTGAAATGTCTATATACTCTTTGACCCAGAGAGTCTATTGCTAGGCTCATATTCCAAAAAGGTTGTCAATACAAAGAAAGTTCCCATATATTCCAAAATATTTATGGTAGCACTTTTTGTGATTGCAAAGAATTGTAAACCAAAATAGATGCTCATCAACTGCGAAATGGTTAAAGTGTGGCACATGAACGTAATGAAGTATTATTATACTATGCTATAAGAATGATGTGTATGACAAATACAGAGAGGCATATAAAGATCTATATGAAATGACGCAGAGTTAAGTAAGCAGAGTCAAGAAAATAATATATATACACAATAATTACAACAATGCAAATGGAAAGAACTAGAAACCAAAAATTTTAAATGAATTAACAAAATTATAAAGATCAACCGTGTAGGTATGATTGAATTTTGTTTCCACAGAAATTATATAAAAGCAGAAATTATAATTTATACTGATGGCTAATATCAAAGACAAAACTACTTATAGAGGGCAGTTGGGGAAGCTGGTGCCTAAAAAATCAGTATACCTACTACTACTCTTTGTCCTGAAAAGGCTTCTTCCTATATATCAAAAGAACTGCCAGGCCAGTTCTCATTCACAAAAGAAGACAATGAGGTCCATAAACCAAGACATGGTCTCACAGATAATGGAACTTTTATCACTGATATCCTGGGTATCTTCAAACTCATAGTTTTTGTCAATTCCCTCAGCAACTGAAAATTCTTCTCATGCTATCTGATGCAGACAAAAGGGGAGAAGACTAGAAGCATTTTTGGCCTTTCCTTTATTTTTTTTTTTTAAGCAATTGGGGTTAAGTAACTTGCTCAAGGTTACATGGCCAATTATTTCTGGGTATGGTGCTAAGTATCTGAGCCCAGATTTGATCCCAGGTCATCCCAACTCTGGGGCTGGTACTCTTACTCACTGCGCCACGTGGCGACCCCTAAGCAATTGGGGTTAAGTAACTTGCTCAAGGTTACACGGCCAGGTGTTTCTGGGTGGGTGTTAAGTGTCTGAGCCGGATTCAATCCCAGTTCATCCCAACTCTGGGGCCGGTGCTCTTACTCACTGTGCTACCTGGCCGCCCCTGGCCTTTCCTTTATTTAAGTATGAAGAAAAATGAAGATGAGAAGGGGTGGGAGGAGGAACTGAAATGTGGAAATGAAAAGATATAATCAAGGGGTGGGGTTTAGTGAACCCTAGAATGCTGATCAATGGGTTTCAAGATGCAAAATTCGAATCTGTATGAATTATAAAAGGACTTTGTAACTGGCTTAAGGAATGCTTGCTCCTTTCACAAGGGGTAAAAGGCCAAGTCACCCACCTGAAATGAAGTGAAATAAAAATCTTTTTTTTTCTAAACTCACTCATGGCCAGATAAAATTCTTGGTTATTTCTAACAATCAGAACTAAATAGAGAGATATGAGAGGACATTCCCCAACCCCACACCTTTGTGGAGGTGGGAGATCCACGGGTGTTAAACACAGAACATATTTTCAGACTTTTTCAATGTACCAATCAGTTGGCCTGGGTTTTTTTCCCTCTCTAAAAAATACTATATGTCATGTGGGATGGCCCTTGAGCAGGGAGCAGGATAACTTGAAATAACTATGATGACTGAAGAAACAGAAGACAAATTAAAAAATTATGAAAAAAAATGTAATTGGGAAGTGTTTATCAAAATAAATAAAAATACAATACAAAATAGATAATGTTCATTTGTAGCTTTCTAAATCAACATGCAGCATTCTAGGAGTTTCTATTTTAATTTAACACTACTGTTCTAGAAGACCCAGAACCTATACTTAAGAAGTTTACAATAAAACAGGAAACAAAGAAGAGTGTAGCAAGTGCCCAGTAGGGATCCAGGCAAAATGCTAGAAGAAGATGAAGATGTGAACTAGGATGGTTCAGTGGGAGCAGAAAGAAGGGGAAAAAAAACGAAACATTACAGAGGAGGAGTCAATAGCATTTGGACAAGGTCACACTGTAAGTTAATGGCAGAACAAAATCTTATTTTAAATTTATTTTTTATAATAGCATTAAACTATTGTGGAACAAACAAAAAGTTAAACTCTTCAACAAGAAACAGGCCAATCTACAAATATTTACCAAATATTTATCACATACAAGGTCCTCTGTTAGGTATCATTAAAAATACAGACACATGAGTCATCCTTGCCCAGGAGGAGCTTACAATCTAATCAAGGAAGGTATAACATGTACATAAATGATTTTCAGCCTTTTTATAATTTAAATACAATTTATACTTTGAAAACATTTAATAAATAGAAGAGGCAAATTATTCTTCTCTCAATGTTATTTTTCAACTTAGAGATTAAAAGTAAATGACTATCTTTTCAAAGACTTACCAATGATCTGAAGTTGTGATTTCATGGTCAATCCCCCCACAGACCCTGACCGTGAACTACTGCCAGACATGCCACCAACTGGGCTATGGACCTAGACGTGGCAAAGGAGACATTTTAAACATCATCATATACAATCTCATTTTAATAAACAGTATCATAATAGCACCAACAAGACTATTCTCCATGTCCTAGCAGATGAACCAGAGTAATTATTCTTTGCTGACCTAGTTATAATTAATTACATTAAATGAAAAAATCTATGGAACAGATCCCTTTACAAGCCCTCATTCATGTAGCAGTCAATCTCTTCATCAAAGATGTCTTAGCATGGTATAACTGTACAGGACTACCCAGGCAAGTTCTTTAAATGGTTCTTCCAAAAAATTACATTAAGTTACACAATGTTAGAGTAAATTCAAGTGAATTAGTGAAAAGCAAGGCTCTAGTACTAACTTGGGTCATGGTTAACCATCCAATTTGCATCTTCAATAATCATTCAAACTATATTCGGAAGGATTTCACTATATCGTGTTAATAATGTTATTGCAAAATAACACTGGGCCGAGGCAACATTACATATAGGGCATGCCTGTACCTGAACGCAATATAACATGTTCTTCAAACTTGACATGTTTAACAAAAGTTTGAATGGAAAAAGGAATAAGTACTTTCTCTGAGAACCATAAAGATGATAGAAGCAAGAATGAAAGCAAATGATTAACGAAATGGAAGAAGAGGAGGATGATTAAGCTAGGGTCCATTAACAATGACGGAAAACCAAGTAGTTGAACTTAAAACCAACAGCCTTGGCTGCACACTTCAGTGTTACATTTCCATTTTCAACTACATGTGTATACAATGAAACAATTTTTATTTCACTGAGTCTGTCAAGATGAGATCTTAATTGTATAATCAATAATCCATGTTATCTTAAATAATCGAAAGACTCATTTATTCAATGAATACTCATTAAGCACCTACACTGTGCAACATGTGGTACTAAATCTAGGTTTCAGTTTAAGACATGGTCCTTGTCCTCACTGTTACATTTTAGAGGGAAAAGAAGAAACAAACAGATATTTTATAATGCATGTTACATATAAGCACATTAGAGATTTCTAAAACTAAATGTTATTTATGAGAAATCCAAGATTGAAAATTATTTCTCACAGAAGGGATGAGTGAATGCTTCAAGGAAAAAATAGCATTTGAGTTGGAATTCTAAAGAATGGGTTTCAATTACATAGACAAAGAGGGGTAAGGAAGGCATTTAAGCATAGTAAACAACAACAAAAGCATCAATGTAAGAATCAATCCAACTGAACTGGAGCAAAGAGTATGCTAATTCAGACTACTCACTAGAAGGACAAAAACTTAAGCTTAAACACTTTGGTTACATAACGAGAAGACAGGACTCAGTGGAAAAGACCCTGATATTGGGAAATATTGAAGGCAAAAGGAGAAGGCAAGTGAACAAGATGAGATGGATAGATCTCCCATTGATGAGTTCCTCCTGGAGCCTCCATTTTTGTGAAGGAGTATAGGCTGGCCTTCCTTCCCTTTCCTGACTTGTTCCTGACTTTCTAGACTTCAAAATAATGTGCTAGCAGAAGAACGTTGTACACAGTTACAGTCACATGGTGTGATGAAAAACATTGATAGACTCAAGTCTTCTCAGCAAAGCAAGGTTCTGAGACAACTCCAAAAGGCTCATGATGGAAAATGCTATTCACATCCAGAGAAAGAATTATGGAGTCTGAATGCAGATTGAAGCATACTATTTTTTGTTTTGTTTTTTCTTTCTCATGTTTCATTCCACTGGTATAATTCTTCTTTACAACATGACTAATGTGAAAATGTTTGATATGAATGTATATGCAGAGCCTATATCAGATGGCTTGCTGTCTTGGGGAGGCAGGAAGGGGAGAAAATTTGAAACTCAAAAGTTTGTGGAACTGAATGTTGTAAAGTAAAAGTAAATAAATTAATTTTAAAAAATAATTTCTCCTCCCTTTTTTGTTGACTGGTCAACAGGCGCAATTCTCGTTTTATTTTATAAAGACCTAGACATTGCTAAATATGAAATTATAAGGGATCCATTTTGCCATGACCAAGTTTGATATATTTACTCTTAATTCATCTGAATGAGTGCAGTTGGCAGACTTATTTTGTGATGTACACTAAAATAAGCCTTTGAAACCTAATAATCTTATTACTAGGTGACTACTGGTAAAAAATGAATTTTCTGGTTTATCAAAATGATACACAAATTTTGCTTCAATTGATAATATATCTGTGTAACATGGAATGGCAAAGAATTGGACATCAAGGGGATGCCCATCAACTAGGGAACAGTTGAATGAGTTGTAGTATAAGATTGTGATAGAATATTATCATGCCATAAGGAATGATAAGCAGGATGACTTCAAAAAAACCTGGAAAGATTTATATGAACTCATGAAAAGTAAAGGGAAGTGAGAATAACTAGGGAGAACTTTCACAGTAACAGAAATATCGTGAGGGTGATCAACTATGAAAAACTTAACAAGACAATTCCAAAAACCCCAAGATGAAAAATGCTATCTACCTCCAGAGAGGGAACTGATGGAATTCTGAATGCAGAATGAATAAAAAATAAATTTTTTAGTTTTGTTTTATTTTGTTTGTCTTTTCCTTTGCAACGTGGTTAATATGGAAATGTTTTGCATGACCTCACATGTATAATCAAAATCAAACTGTTTGCCTTCTCAAGGAGGTGGGAGGAGCAAGAAGGAAGCAGAGAATTTAGAGGTCAAAATTTTCAAAACTGTTAAAATTTTTTTACATTGGGAAATATTTAACAAAATAAATTTAAAAATTTAAGACATAATAATGATCTCAATTAGTGGTTTAAAAACATAAGTAATACCATGAATGAAATAATTTTTAAGAAACTGCACCAAAAAACAAATCCACCCACCCATCATGTTAACAACATTATGGTTACCACTTTGTTAAAAAACAACTATTAAAATTGTAAAACATTTTTCATCATAAAATATTGGTCTATGTATTATTTTCTTTATGGAGGGCAACTGGGGTTAAGTAATCTGCCCAAGGTTACACGGCTAGTTTTTTTATGTGGATGTTAAGTGTCTGAGGCCAGAATCGAACTCGGGTCCTCCCGTCTCCAGGGCCAGTGCTTTACTCAGGTCTATGTATTTTTTTAACAGTATAATGTGTGGATATAGAACCCATAAGTTCTATAAACCTAGTCATAAAACCTTAAATATTCCACTACAATCACATACCAAATTGTCTACCCAATTTCCCAATATTTGGGGCACAGAAGTTGTTTCCTTTTTTTTTCTGATATAAATAATGCAACTATTAAGATTTTTGTAGAGCTAGGTCTTTTTTCCTTTGAATAAATAATCTTTGGGTAGGATTTTATTAGAGAGCAGTAAATATCACAGAAAACTGTAGAATTATGTTTTTCATTATAATTGATATGTGTAATGAATATACTAATAGATTTGATTCTCAGAACTGCCTTTTCTAGCTTACAACACATCTTAAAATGATCAAACTTTGACAAAGCTCACAATCACTGGCATCCCTGTGTCTGTATACCTGAAGTTAAGTGAATCAAAGGCTGTTTCCATCACAAAACTCTGATCCTGTGATCCACCAAGTAATGACCTCCAAAGACTTGAACAAAGCTGTTCCCACAGAACTTGAGGACACCTATACCTTAGTGATTGTGGGATTTGTGGGCTGGTTATGGGAAACCATTCTGGCCCTGAAAATGACTGTTTGTAATCCAACTTCTCCTCTCCCTTCCCATTTGTGTATGTATAAAATCTCTGTCTTCACCTCAGCAAGGTGGAATTCTCATCAGGAGAATTCCTGATTTCAAAATCAGTTCTCATAATGAAACTAATTAAATGGTTACCTGATCACTGGCACTTTTGTCTCTAGCCTGCTGTTTAGTCAATCTCAGATGAGAGACTGACTCAATAAGAATACTGTTAACAATACCAACAGTTTTACATCTCTTTCAAGATACTGCCATACTGCTTTACAAAAAGACTAAATAATAATAACATAACAGAAAATAGATAACAAAATAATAACTAAAAAATTCATTTCTTTCTCTTAAAGTCTTAAACCCAAAGCATTCTGGTCCTAGCCCTACTCAGCCACTGTCTGGGCCCTGACTGGCTCAACATTAATGTAAATAACAAGTGTTTCAGTTTTCACCAGAAATCCTAAGGGTCTTCCCCTCCCAGATTTTTTTTTAAAGAGGCCATTCTTTGCCTCATTTTTATTAAGACCTAATCACTGAATGAGCACTGCCTCAGTCAAAATGAGACCTGTTAAAGACCTTAGCTTGAAAAGGTTGCCCACTGCATCCTAGGCCATCTCCAGCTGTCCTAATTCTTATCTGGCCACTGGACCCAGATGGTTCCAAAGGAGAAAATGAGGCTGGTGACTTTGCACTGCCCTCCCTCACTTAAATCCAATTCAACTGCATGATATGGCACCATCTCCCTGATGAGAGAATGAAGGGCAAAGAGCGACCTGTCACGAGGCTAATTTTTCCTACTAATTGTGACTTGAATTCTTGACATTGCTTTCTCATCACCTAAGACAGAAGCAGTCTGTACTACTCAGGCTTAACAGGTTTCCTCACTGCAATGTAAGTCTTCAATGCTCATCTGACCACCATTTAAATGCCAAGGCAAGGCAACTCCACCTAAGTGAAATAATACTGTATCTTTGCTAAATATCCTTCCCATGCTATTGAGTAAACTTCCTTTTGTTAAGTTACATATGTTTCATTTCATTCTGCCAAAGCCAAATGAGTGGGCAGCAAAGGAGCAATGCAAACATAGGTAGCAGCAGAATAAAGTCCATGATAGATCTTTGCTGATAATCCTCCTACCACACTAAGCTTCCAACACCCAGAGTTAATTCCATAACTGCCCTTGGCCCAAGGGTGAGGGGTTGGAAGAGGAATTCTGGCCTGATAATGAAATGGACTTGTGACACTTCTTTGTCATCCTAACTACTAGAGTTGGATATACTACTTCCCAGTAGCCACATGAGAATGAATCCACCACCCCAGTAATACAGAAAGACCTCTCCAGTTTAGTGGCTTCTTGGATCCAACCTCTGAGAAGACTTAGATGATAAGAACAGGTTGCTTATATACACACCCCGTTGATCTTCAGTTCTTTATTTTCCCAGTGTAGAGTTGAAGTGAACTGGAGGTCTCTGATCACTGGGAAGAACCAGGAAAAGACTTAAGGTTACCTCAACTGGCAATTCTTTTTTCCAAAACTGTTTAAACAAATTCTTCCATGGAAAGATTTGGACCAGATAGTGGAATTATTTGAAGAAGTCTTGCTTTCTAAGCACTGGGAGGAAGTCTCTGATTCATAATGAGGATTGATGACTGGGCCAAAACCATCATGTTGTGGTCCTATTGTTGCTGGTCTTGCTCTTGTACTCTGTCACTATTTACAATGGGAGATCCACTACAAACCACTCTCTGCCTACAACATGGATTATTAAGATCTGGGAATGCTTCTGAAGGGAGAGAGGTAAAATCCAGAATTTTGGATCTTGGTTCACTGAATTCCTTCAGGGACTGTTTGTTTTTTTGGTGGGGGAATTAATCTCCTCTTCCAACCAACCTATCTATATAAGACTTTAAGAAATTCCAGACCAAGACTCTCTAGTACCTGTGATTTATGGCTCTAAGGCCACGTGAGGAGCTCAGACCTTTAGGATATTTTAAATGATGAGATGAGACATGAATAACATCTACTATTAACAAAAAAATGGATGGTCCTTTTAGGCTAGTTTTTCCCTAAAAAGTTTAAGCAAACATCCTTAATAGCTAATTGGTCAAAGTGATTAAGCCTTGAACTTTTCTTGTAGTTTCCTGGTGGAGTGCCTAAAGCATATAAGCTCAATACACAAATAACGAGTGGGTGCCCATCAGGCTTGACTACTATGTGGGTCATCACACCCTTGTTGGCACACTATCCTAGCAAAGAAATTAACAGACCTGTGCCAAATAAGCCAACACTATATTCTGCACTGAATATCCTCTTTATATGCTATTGCTCAGTAAACTTCTTTTTATTAAAAGATATATGGTTAACAAATGTCTGACTTTATTCTAATCCTGAACCTAACCCAACAGACCAGCCTGAACTACTCTTGGTCCAGAATAGAAGCAAAACCAATTCTTGTCATTTTATTAAAGTTAATATATGTGTATTTTTATACCATAATAAGTAGAGTTAATAGTGTGGTGTATAATTATTTTTAAATTCTTGTTTTTGTATAATGACAATTTTCCTTTAGGGATAGCTACTAAATTTAGAAAAAGACATTTTTAAAAGAACATATTATATCTCCATGGAAGAAGTATCCTCTTCTAATTAATAACCAATTTATAACCAAACACTTATTTCAAACGAAGGTTTGGCAAGTTACTTCAATAAGAGAAGAAAAATTACTAATCAGTTTTTTCTTCTGAGGAACTAAACTGAAAATAAGGAAAAATTGAATTCTGAAACAAAGGTTTCTGCAGGATGGGAGAGAGCCTCAGTGGGAGAGAGGTCAATATAAATTCTTTCCAATAGGGCAGTTCTAATCTAAATTTGAATCAGAAAAGAAGCATTTTTCTTTCAAAAAATTATTAAAATTATACTGATCACTTCATCTCCAGAGAAAGTCAAAAGTAAATCAGATGATATGAGGCAGGCAATGAATGTTCCCCCTTTGCTCATACCTTAAAGTTAAACATTTAAGTCTTCTAAAGACTGGAAGGGAACTTAATTATTTGGGACTAAATTGTGGCACAGGAAAATGAATGTTTTAATTGTTTCTCAATTCATTTTACATATACAAAAGTCCTACTTTGATGCCTCATCAAGTGTGGAGGGCTCTACTCCAGAGGACTGAAGCTTTGATAAACTACCAAAATGAGAAGGTTCCAAGGCTGGATCCAGCAACAAATTAAAATCTGCTACCTGAGGACCAGCCTAAGTATAGGAAGGCTTATCAAAGAACACTGGACACTACATCAGTGGTTCCCAACATTTTTTATTCTTTGAATTCCTTTCAACAACAGCAAAATGTGTGAATCCCCAGTATAATTTAATATACTACTCATAATATTCAGCAATTGTTTAATTGCTTAAGGCATCATTAAAGAATTTTAGCATGAACCCCCTGGACTATAATAAACCACTAAATGAGAACCACTTGTATTAGGTGAGAAATTCTGTAGTTCTGTCTGCTGCTCCACTCATTGGGCTGTGGTGGTAGTAGCAAAGTGGCAGAAAAGAAGATATATGGTACTAAGAATCACACAGTTCTTAAACTACCTACTGAGACTACCTAGCAACTTTTGGGAAGATTTTTGTCCAAAGACCTATAAGTTGATACACATTAGTGGAAATGATCAATATCCATACTGATACACCCAATAAAAATGAAACCAGAGAACAAAGAAGTTGCATTTAAATGAAAAGATAGCTCACAGGTTCTTTGAAGAGGCAAATAAAAGAGTAGGCAGAAGTAGTATTCTGCCAAAAAGAATCATTCTGTGAGATACTTGGTCATTTCATCTTGCAATGTTCTTGGCAGCATAAACAATGAGAAAATAATTACAGTTGATGAGCCAATATGTTGCAGAAGATAAAGAACTATAGAAATTCTACTCACTTCTTCCTTACCACTTATTACAAAAATGCCACTTCTGAATCCTTATGAAAATCTTTACTTAACCCTACTCAATCCTTCAAACTACCATCTTATATCTTTCTCCCTTTCATTACCAAGCTCCTAAAAAAAGCTAACTTCACTGCCTCCAATTTCTTACCATCCATCATCTTACAATTATGCTTCCACTCCCACAATCTGACTAAAACAGTTTTGTCCAAGGTTACCAATGATCTCAAGTCTGAAATCCAATAGTCTTTCCTTCCACCTAATCTTTCTTGATTTTGTCAAACTTCTCTTGAACACTGTCTACAAGGGTTCCACAAAACTACTCTTTCCTGATTCTTGTCTTACCTATTTGATCAATCCTTTGTGGATTCATCATCTACCTCCAGCACTTAAGTGTGGATATCTCCCAAGATGATCACATGGGTTTAATCATCTCTACATAGAAGACTTAAATCTACATGATCTAGCTCTAATCTCTCTTCTGAACTCTATTCACACACCTCCAAATGCCTGCCAGACACCTACATCTGGATGCTATTGGTTATCTCAAACTCAACACGTCCACAAAAGAAGTCAATATCTTTCACTCTGAAACCAGTCATATATCAGACTTCTTAATTTCTTCTATCAAAATGATTATCATTCTTCTCTGACACCCAGATTTTCATCATCCCACAGCCATCCTCAATTCTATGCTCTCCCTAACCCTCACATCAAATCAGTAAATAATTTTTTGTAAATTCTACCTCCATAGTATCTCTTTTCTCCACTGTCATTCAAGTACTCACATAATTTTTCAGTCAAGTTCAACTCTTTGTGACCCCATTTGGGGATTTCTTGGCAAAATGGAGTGGTTTGTCATTTTCTTCTCCAGCTCATTTTACATATAAGGAAACGAAGACAAACCGGGTTAAGTGACTTGCCCAGGGTCACACATCTAGTAAGGGTCTGAGGCCAGACCTGAAGATCAGGAAGATGAGTCTTCTTGGCTCTAGACCTGGGACTGCATCCACTGCTGCCCCACCTCCAGCCTAGACTATTACGATAGGCCCCTTGGGTCACATGACTAAAAGTCTCTCTTCTCTCCAGTCTATCCCTGATACAGCTGCCTTTCACTAAGTCTTACTCTGGTGCCTCAATGTGAAACAGGGGTGACCCTAGGTTCTTGAAGGCTATGCTGGTGGAGTATAAGATCTGACAGGTCCCACCAAGCTGGATGTTTAAAATATGTGCCTGGTGATGGAAGATATAAGGTTATGGAATGGCACTGTGATTTTTCTACACAGGAAACCCTGGTAAGGAAAACCTCTCTACCAATATATTTGTACCTTCTCTACAGCTTGAGTTTTACAAAGTCACCTAGAACACTGAAAGTCTGAATGACTGGACCAGGGTCACAGAACCTTACCTACACATCAGCAGCAGAACTTGATTGGGCCTTTCTAGCTCAAAAGTTGGCTCACTCTTCACTAAGCCTCTCTGGACTACATGTATCTGCTTCCTGAGGACCAGGTCAACTAAACTCAAAAGACATTTATGGGCAGCGAGGTGACGCAATGAATAGCGCACCGATCCTGGAGTCAGGAGGACCTGAGTTCAAAGGTGACTCAGACACTTAACACAAAAACTAGTTGTGTGACCTTGGGCAAGTCACTTAACCCCAACTACCCTCCCCCCCACAAAAAGACATTTATAAGCATCCTAGCAATAGTATGATCAAAAGTGAGACCACAGCAGCTCTCAAAGACAAGTTCTGGAAGGGTTTACAAGCTTTACCAATGAAAGAAGCACCCATATGGACTAAATTACAGTTGCAGGAAGTACTGAAGAAGACACAGGTCTGACCATGCCCATACCAAATTAACAGTTTTCAATGGCTCCCTGTGGCTTCTAGGATCAAACAGTCCATTAGTCAGTCAATAAGCATTTATTAAATGCCTACTATGTGTCGAGCACTCTTCAAGAGCTGGAGATAACAAAAGAAAGTTTGTACAAGACAGTCCCTGCCTTCAAGGAGCTCACAATCTAAAGAGGGAAACAACATGCAAATAACTATTTACAAACAAACTATAGACAAGACAAATCAACAGAAGAAACTAGAATTAAGGGGGACTGGGAAAGACTTCCAGTAGAAAGCAGAGTTCGAGCTTCGACTTGTAAGAAGCCAAGAAATGGAAATGAGGTTGGGAGGAGGCATGAAGGGCTTTGATTGCCAGAGGATGTTATAGTTGATCCCAGACGGGAGAGGGAACCTGGAATTTACTGAGTTGGTAGAGGGAGTAAATAGTGTGACATGATCAGACCTGTTCTTTAGTATGACCACTTTGACAGCTGAGTGAAGATGTACTGGAATGGGGATAGTTTTGTGAACTCAGACCAACCAGCAGGTTACTGCAATAGTCCAAGTATAAGGTAATAACGGCCCATACCAGGCTCGCAGCAATGTCAAAGGAAAGGTGGGCACATATGCAAGAGATGTTATTAGGATTAAAATTCACAGGCCTTGGCAACAGATTTGATATGGGGAGAGAAAATGAGTGAAGAGTTTGGAAGAATACTTAGGTTACCAGACTGGGGGAATAAGAGGGCAGTATTGCCATTAATAGTAATAGGGAAATTACCAGTATCAAAAATTAAAGGGCAAATTCAGCACCAATTAAATTAAAGCAATTATTAGGAGCTATTTTTGCCAAATTATTTGCCAATAAATCTGCTAATCTAAGCAAAATGGAAGAAAAAGAATACTTAACCTCATCTTAGAAAAAGAAATTGAACAAGCCATCAATGAGTTCCCTAAGATAAAATCTCCAGAGCCAAATGGACTCAAAAGTGAATTCTATCAAACATTTAAAGAATAATTAATTCCACTATCATATAAACTATTTGGGGAAAAAACCCATAAATCAGGAGTATTGCCCAAATTCCTTTTATGACATAAATATTATGCTGATACTGGGGCAGCTAGGTGGTGCAGTGAATAGAGCACTGGTCCTGGAGTTAGGAGGATCTGAGTTCAAATTCAGCCTCACACACAACATTTACTAGCTGTGTGACCTTGGGCAAGTCACTTAACCCCAACTGCCTTGCCTTCCTCCCCCCCCCAAAAGTGTGTGTGTGTTATATATAAATATATATTACACACAGAGACATTATGCTAATATCTAAAACAGACAAAAAAGAAAACTATAGATCAATTTCTCTAATTAATATTGAGGCAAAGATTTTAAATATTAGCAAGGAGATTACAGCAATAATATCACAAGAATCATATACTATGACCATGTAGGATTTATACCAGGAATGCAGGACTGCTTCCATATTAGGAAAACTATTAGCATAATCGACCATATCAATAACAAAATGAACAGAAATAATATGATTATCTAAATAGATGCAAAAAGTCTTTGATAAAACACAACATCCACTCCTATTAAAAAAACTAAAGAACACAGGAATAAATGGAGCTTTTAAGGTAGTATCTACCTAAAACCACCAGCAAACATCATCTATAATGCAAATAACCTAGAAGCCTTCCCAATAAGAGCAGGGCTTTGAAGGAAGAATTCCCATTATCACCACTAATATTCAATAGTGTACTCTTTTTAAAATAAACCCATACAAATCATCAGCATTTTTATATATATATAACAAAGTCCAGGAGCAAGAGATAGAAAGAGAAATTCCATTTAAAATAACTGTAGACAGTATAAAATACTTGGGAGTCTACTTGCCAAGACAAACCCAGGAACTTTATGAACACAATTACAAAATACTTTTCATACCTAAACAACTGGAAAAAATATTAATTGTTCATGAGTAGGCTAAGCCAATATAATAAAAATTTTACCAAAATTAATCTACTTATGCCATACCAATCAAACTACCAAAAAATTATTTTATAGAGCTAGAAAAAATAATAACAAAATTCATCTGGAAGAACAAAAGATCCAGAATATCAAGGGAATTAATGAAAAGAAATGCAAGGGAAGGTGACCCAGCTTGTACCAGATCTAAAACTGTATTATAAAGCAGCAATCATCAAAACTATTTGGTACTAGATAAGAAATAGAGTGGTGGATCAGTGGAACAGATTACATACACAAGACATAGCAGTCAACAACTATGGTAATCTACTGTTTCATAAACCCAAAGACTCCAGCTTCTGGTATAAGAATTTGCTATCTGATAGAAACAGCTGGAAAAACTGAAAAATAGTATGGCAGAAACTAGGCTTAGACCAACATCTTACACTCTATACCAAGCAAGATAAGGTCAAAATGGATATATGATTTGGACATAAAGTGTGATAGTAGAAGCAAATTAGGAGAGCAAGGAATAGTTTACCTGTCAGATTTATGGAGAATGGAAGAATTTACCACGAAACATGAGATGAAATGCAAAATATGGATAATTTTGATTACATTAAATTAAAGTTTTTGCACAAATAAAAGCAATGCAGCCAAGATTAGAAGGGAAGCAGAAATCTAAGAAAACAATTTTTACAGCCAGTGTCTCTGATAAAGGCCTGATTTCTAAAATATAGAGAGAACTGAGTCAAATTTGTAAGAACACAAGTCATTCCCCAAAGGGTACGAAGAGGCAATTTTCAGAAGTAGAAATTAAAGCTATCTATAGTCATATGAAAAAATGCTCTAAGTCACTATTAGAGAAATGCAAATTAAAACAACTCTGAGATACCACATCACACCTATAAGATGAGCAAACATAACAAAGAAGAAAATTATAATAAAGGATGGAGATGTGGGAAAACTGAAAAATTTTGGAAAATGGGAAAATTGCATTGTTGGTAGAGTTGTGAACTGATCCAACCACATTCTGGAGAGCAATTTGAAACTATGCCACATCACACCTATCAGATTGACTAACATGACAAAACAGGAAAATGATACAATGTTGGAGAAGAGGTGGGAAAGTTGGAACACTAATTCATTGTTGGTGTAGCTATGAGCTGATTCAACCATTTTGGAGAGCAATTTGGAACTATGCCCAAAGGGCTATAAAACAGCGCATACCATGTTTGAACCAGCAATACCAATTCTAGGGCTATATCCCAAAGAGATCATAAAAATGGGAAAAGGACCCACATATACAAAAAGATTTATAGCAGCTCTTTTTGTAGTGGCAAAGAATTGGACATTGAGGCAATCCCCATCAACTGTGGAATAGTTGAAGAAGTTGCGGTATATGAATGTAATGGAATACTATTCTTCCATAAGAAATGATGAGCAGGAAGATTTCAGAAAAACCTGGAAAGACTTACATGAACCGATGCTGAGTGAAGTGAGCAGAACCAGGAGAACACTATGCAGTAACGGCAACATTGTGCAATGACCAACTTTTATAGATTTAGCTCTTCTCAGCAATGCAATGATCTGAGACAACTCCAAAAAACTCATCACAGAAAATGCTATCCATAGGCAGAAAAAACTAGGGAGTCTGAATGTAGATCAAAGCATACTATTTTCTCTTTTTCTTTTGGTTTTCTCTTTCTCGTTGTTTTTCTCTTTTGTTCTGATTCTTCTTTAACAACCTGACTAATGTGGAAATATATTTAATATGATTATATGTGTATAACCTATATCAGATTGCATGCTGTCTTGAGGAGGAAAGAGGGGTGGAAGGTAGAAAAATCTATAATTCAAAATCTTATTAAAAGTGAATGTTGAAAACTAAAAATTAATTTTTTTAAAAGAAAAGAAGAAAATGAAGGACACCAAGCCTAGTAATGTTGTAATGTAAAGTTCAAAGGGTATGGGCATTTTTAGTCACATTAATTGAATTATTCCAAATTGTTTTCCAAAATATTTGTACCACATCACAATTCACCATCAATGTATTAGTGTGATTATCCTTCCACAAACCCTTCATATTGCCTTTTTTAAAATCATTTTTTTGCCAATATACAGGATGTAAGTTAAAACTTCAAAGTTGTTTTGACTTGTATTTCTCTTATTTTAAATGCTTTGGTGTACTTCTCAAAGTGGGTTGTAAATACTTTGCAATTCTTTTGAGAATTGTGTGTTTATATATTTTTACTATTTTAACTACTAGGGAATGACTATTAGTCTCACATATTAATTGTTTATGCATCTTAGGTACCAAACCCTTGTCAGAAAAATTTAATACAAAATTTTGTTTGATCACTTCCTTCTCATCCTACATGCAATAATGTTGTCTATGCAGAAGTTTTTCAGAGTCAAGGAATCAGTTATTTATTTTATCTTTCTTATTAACTGCTTCTATCTCTTGTTTGATTAAGAAGAAATCTCTTACTCATAGCTCTGAGGAACATAAGTATATTTTGATAGTATTATCTTTTTACTTTTAATTTATGGAATAAAACAAACATCTCTATAACATTTTATAATTTAAAAAGATGATGGCACATGAAACTATAAATCAATTATATACAATATGCTATTCCTTTTAAATATATAATAAAATTATAACATAAAACTTTTTACATGTAACTGGGGAAAAAATAATTATTAAAAAAATAAATAAACTGCACATTCCCTTTGATCCAGCCATATCACTACTAGGTCTATACTACAAAGAGATTGCACAAAAAGGAAAAGGACCCATTTGTACAACAATATGATTGTTGGGGCAGCTAGGTGGCACAGCCCTGGAGTCAGGAGGACCTGAGTCCAAATCCAGCCTCAGACACTTAACACTTACTAGCCATGTGACCTCAGGCATGTCACTTAACCCCAATTGTCCTGCCTTTTCCCCTCCAAAAAAAAAAAAAGCAATAATAATATGATTGTTGTCATTCAGTTGTCATCCAGCTCTCTGTGACTCAATTCAGGGTTTTCTTGGCAAATACTGGAGTAGTTTGCCATTTCCTTCTCTAGCTCATTTTACAAATGAGGAACTGAGGCAAACAAGGCTAAGTGACTTGCCCGGGGTCACACAACTTGTACCTGTCTAAAGTAAAATTTGAACTCAGGAAGATGAGTCTTTCTGACTCCAGGCCCAGCACTCTATCCACTGTGTCACCTAGCTGCCCCAAATAGGTGATAGCAAAGAACTAGAAATTGAGGAGATATCCTTCAACTGAGTAATGGTTAAAAAAGTTATAGCATACAAATGCAATGGAATACTATTGTGCTGTATGAAATGATGAAGGAAATGGTTTCTGAAAAACCTGGGAAGACATGTATGGAGTAAGGCAAAGTGAAGTGAACAGAATGATTAGAACAATTTGTACAAATTGTAAAAAATAGTAATGAAAGATTAAGTAATTCTGATCAATGAATAAGCTCTTCACAACTTGGCCAATTTCTACCTTTCCAATCTTCTTATCTTCTACTCTCTTCTATATTCTATAATCTAGACATATTGGTATACTTTCCGTTTCTTGCTTTAGACACTCCCTTCCCTCTCCCATCTCCATGTTTATTTGCTTACTGTTTCCCATGCCTAGAATATCTTCCTTCCCAACCTCTGACTCTTAGAATGTCCAACTTCCTTTAAAAATTTGCTTGAGAATCACTTTCTCTAGGAGACCTTTCCTGGTCCTAGAGTTAGGAAAATAATTCTGGCAGCTGAATGGAAGAGAGAATGGAGTGGGGAGAAACATGAGGCAGGGAGGTCAATTAGAAGACTACTGCAACAGTCTAAGCAAGAGATGAGACGGTGCTGGACTAGGATAATGGTGGTCTGAGTGGAGATTAAAGGGACACAAGTGAGATGTAGAGAAACTTCAAGAGCTGACAACTGATTAGATGTGTGGGGGAGTAAGAAGAAGAGTCAAGGTATATCAGAGAGATACTTAACAAAGAACTATGCTTTTCTTAAACACTTCTAATCTATACCATTATTTTAAGTGATATTTTTCATTACACTAGGAAATGGCAGCAATTAAATCTTCATATATAGGCAATTAGATCTTCATATATATGCATAGTTAGGGATAAGAAATCTTATACAGAACTTTAGTGCATCTTCCTGAGAAACAAGAATAAAAAAATTATGATAATAGAAGATAATGCTCAAGATTCTTCAGTTGAATCATCTTTCCCAAGCAAAACAAAACAACTTCCCTAAAATTTCTTTTCAATGGAAATCTCTATTTCCAAATAAGTTATTATTAAGCTAATAAGATATAAGGTGATATTACAAAATTCAGCTGGGCTATTTTTAGAAATAACACCCATATAACCAGATATTTTTAGAATATCACATCTACTTATGACATAGTCTTTAAAATAAATGTCTTTTAGTCAGCTGTTTTTAAAAACAAGTACAGCCTTGATGTATTATTTATCAAACCACTTGTCAAAAATCAAAACATAGGCAAAAACATTGAGAAAAACAGCATCTTGCTTAGAAGGTAAATACAGAGCTCAAAGATCTAAAGCACATGGTGTTTAGAGAAATAGAACCTAAATACAGTCAAACTTCAACCAACCTGACCAAAGGAAGAGATTATCCACAAATAGGCCATTCACTCATGGTCCCAAATCAAATAGGGAATGACATCCAGGGATTCCGGCGTGAAGAATATCTTCATAATGTCTGACAGTTATTTACTACATACCTATCACTATGGAGAATGGGACTCCAGGATTAATCATTCTGGAAAACTGGGGGAGCGGGGGAGAAATAGGAAAGTGTTGTGGAGAGAGGAGGAAGGAGGAGTCAGAAAGGAAGTAAGGCTCTTCCACATAAAGGGAAAATGTTCCCTATTACAGATTTTCAAGTGGCCAGTTTTGACACTTGCATTAAAACTTTAATTTCTTTTTTTTTAATAGTAGGCAAAGCTGGTTACCAAGAAGCCCTACCACTCCATTTATTATTCTGGGTACCATTTCCCATACTTGTAGAAAGTAAAGAGTTCTGCCTATGTTTCTAGGGAGTCAAGAATATTCCTTTACCAACATGAATCAATCAATCAACAACCATTAAGTCTCAAGGACTGGGAAGACAAAAAAACTAAGGGTCTATATTCTAATAGGGAAAAGAACACGTATATATACAGTTACTTATACAAGACACATAAAACAGATAAAGTAAACATAAAGGGGAAAACCCTAGAAGTTAAGGTAAATAGGAAAATCTTCCTACAAAAAGTGTTGCTTGAGCAAAGCCTCCTAAAGGAAGACAGGGAAGTTAAGAGGAAAAGTACAAAGAATGAGCATTGTTGTTATGGAGGATAACCAGTGCAAAGGCAAAAAGAGATGGATGTTATGTGTGAAGAACAATAAGTAGATCAGTAGATAGAATGTGTATGTACATAGGAATAATGTGTAAAGAAACTGAAAAGATGGGAAAGAGCCAGGTTCTTAAGTGCTCTAAATGTCAAACAGGAGACTTTCTATTTGAACATACAGGTAATAGGGAGCCACTAGTTTCTTGAGCGGGGCGGAGGTAAATATGTGATGTGGTCAGATGTGTATTTTCTGCATGGAAGATGAACTGAAGGGAGGAGAAATTTGAGGCAGGGAGACCATTTAGAAGATTACTGCCATAGTGCAGATAAGAGGCAATAAGGTCCTGAATTATGATCATGTAAGGAGTGAAGACATGTACATGACATTGAGGAGAGATGTCAAGATTAACTGGATATGTTAGGAATCAGAATGACACCAAAGTTGTGGACCTGTATAGATGATGGTGCTCTGAACAGTGATACAGAAGTTAAGAAGAGGGAAGGGTTTAAGAAGAAATATAATTAGTTCTGTATTAAGACATACAGTTTTGAGATGCCTAAAGGACACTTGAGTTCAAAATGTCCAATAGAGTCTTGATGGAGGACTGGAGCACAGGAGTGAGACAAGGCCTAGATATATGAGTGAGTGATGTGGGTCATCAGAATCCATGAGGAATGAATGAGATTAACAAGGGAAGAATATAGAGAGAAAAGAAAAGGCATAAGACAAAGGCTTGGCAATATACTCAGGGACCAGAAATGACATTAATGAAGTTCTAGCAAAGGAAACTTAGAAGAAAGAGAAGTCAAGTAGGAGAACTAAAAGAGAACAGTAACACAAAAATCCAGAAAGAAGAAATGAAGAGAAAGTGGCTAACTGTACCTAATGCCAGAGACATCAAGAAAAATGAAGAATAAGAAAGATTACTGAAGTTGGCATTCAAGAAATCACTGGTAACTGGACAGAACAATTTCAGGTGAGTGATAAGGTCAGAAGCCAGATTTCACAAGGTCTAAAAGAGAATGACAAGAGAGGAAACAAGTATAGACAGGTTTTTCCACAAAGTTTAACTGAGAAGGGGAAAAGAGATATAAGACAATAGCTGTCAGGGATAATCAAGTCTATTGAGGGATTTTTAAGGATAGAAGAGGCTTGAGTGTGTTGTAGGCAGCAAGGAAGGAACTATTAGAAAAGACTAAAGATTAGCGGTGGAGGGAGATGAGAACAGAAGTAATTCATTTGGTAAGACAGGAGAGGATGGGATCAAGAACAAATATAAAGAAATTAGATTTGACAAAGAGGCTTCTCTGTTAGAAACTAGAGTAAAGAAGTAAATCACAGTTATTATGTGAGATAAGGAAAAAAAAAATCAAAGAAGAGGTAATTTGTGGCTTCAACTTTAGGGATGAAGTATGAGACTAGGTCCTCCACTGAAAAAATGGGGATTGAGCTGATATAGAAGATCTGAAAAGAGAAAAGAGGTTCTGAAACAGCCATTGTGGTGATTGGGATGGAGAACCAATTAGAGAGTAGTAGCCTTGCTACAGTGAGATTACAAGAGGATAAATCTGCAGTGAATCCAGTCACCATAATTGTGACTCCTACAAAGTTTGGCATTACATGAGCAAAAGCAAAGAATGCAGATGGAGGGAGTAATCCAGGGCTGGAGTTTGACAAAGTGTGACCTGCAATAGGAAAAAGAAGCAAACGGTTCCAAAGGAGAGAATAGTGTATCAATGAACTAGTTCACCAAGAGAATTAAGAAGGGAAGGTATAGTCTTAGCTAGGGTAATGGACTGACATAGTACTAAGGAATGGAGGAATTAGAGGTTATAGTGAAAATGAAGAACAAATTTAGATGTAATAAGACATAGGGAAAGATGGGATAATAAAATTTTTTACTAAAATTAAGGGGTGAGAGGAATGTACTGGGAGAAGGAGAAATGGAAAGGTAGAATGGAGTAAATTATCTCATATAAAAGAGGCAATTTTTCTTTTACAGTGGAGAAGAAGAGAAGGGAGGCAAAAGAGAATGAATCTTACTCTCATCTGATTTGTTTAAAGGAGGGAGTAACATATACACTCAACTGGGTATGGAAATCTATCTTACCCTACAGAAAAGTAGGGGGGAAGGAGATAAAAGAGGTGGGATGATAGAAGAGAGGGCAGATTGGGGGAGGTGGTAATCAGAAGGAAATACTTTTGAGGAGCGATAGGGTCAAAGGAGAGAATAGAATAAAGGAGGTATGGGATAGGATGGAGGGCAATATAATTATTCTTTTACAACAAGACTATTATGGAAGTGTTTTGCATGACCACACATGTATAATCTATATGGAATTGCTTGTCTTCTCAATGAGGGTGGGTGGGGAATTAAGTAATAATTTTAATTTTCAACATTCACTTCCACAAGGTTTTGAGTTCTAGATTTTCTCCCCATATCTCCCCTTCCCCTAATCTACTCTCCTTTCTATCACACCTCGCCCCCAATCTTCTTCCCCTTATATTTTCCTTTCAGGCAAGATAAATTTCAGTACCCCATTGCCTGTATATCTTATTTCCCAATTGCACGTAAAACAATTTTTAATATTCGTTTTTAAAACTCTGAGTACCAAATTCTCTCCCTCCTTCCCTTAATTTACTAAAAAAAGGGGATTTAGGGGGAAAAGCCAAGATGGTAGAGTAAAAGCAGGGACTTTGCTTGAGATCTCCCCCAAACATGACTCTAAACAAATCCTAGAGCAGCAGAACCCACAAAATGATTTCAGCCGAAGACAACCTGGAAGGTCAAAAGAAAAGGTCCGTGGTGCCAGTCTGAGAGAGGAGCACATTCCAGCACAAAATGTGCCAGCACAGACTGGGTCCCATCAAACCAAGAGGCCTCAGGAGGGTACTGAATCACTGGCAACTGTGGTAGTTTCTAGACTTCTCAACCTACAAACACCAAAGACCAAGGTTAGTAGGAAAGGTCTTTTAGACTTGGGTGAGAGAGGAGTACAGTCTGGCCCCAGTTCCAGGGCAGCAGGGGCAATAGTGGCAGCAGCTGGAACACTCAGGCCACAAATGGTGTGGGGATCAAAGGGCTGGTCAGAGAGGGATTGAAGGATCTTTTTACTGGCACTGAGGCAGGATTTTCTTGCTTTGCCTATACTGTCAGAGGCAGAACTTGAATGCAGGTGTCCCTGATTCTAAGACAACTGCATTATCCATTATACCACACTGGCTCCACTTATCCATTAGGTCACTCTAACTCTCTCAAGAAAACATTTTCTATCCTGGGATACCTCCTTCTATTGAACATTCCTCAATATTTCCTTCATATTATTAAGTACTGAAGAAGATAATCCTAAACTTTAATGTTATAAAAGTCACTCAGCTTTGTACATACTCTATATCCTATTAGTTGGCAAATCTTGACATTTGACCTCCACAATATCTCAAGTGTCTATCTGTCTGTCCCCTTTTCTCCAATCAATTACCAGTGTAATTCAGACCCTAATCACCTTTCACCTCAACAGTCTCCTTGTTTTTCAAAAGTTTTTATTGATGTCTTTTATTAGCATCCTATTTTAAAGTTTTTTCCAATATGCCATCCCCTCTTCCCCCTTGATAGAATCATCCCATATGATAGACAGTATCTTTTAAAGACCAAAAAAAGGAGGAAAACATCAGCACAACCAATTAATACATTAAAAAAAAATCCAAAAATGTGTAATGTGCAACACTTGTGGACTACAACCCACCTCCAGATAGGATGGGTTGGGAGCATCCTCTAATATCTCTTAGGGCAAGCTTGATCCTCATAACTTTGTTACATTCTCTTTTGATTTTTTTCTACATGGTTGTCCTTTGCATTTACGTTGTTGTGGCCATTGTATAGATTGTTTTCTTGGTTCTGCTTACTCAACTCTGCATCAGTTAGATACTTCTTTCCATGATTCTTGGTATTTACCACATTCATCATTTCTTAGAGCATAGTAATAACTATTACATTTATGTACCATTATTTGTCTCACCACTGGGTTCCCCGATCAATGGGCATCTACTTTGTTTCCAATTCTTAACTATCATAAAAAGGGCTGCTATAAATATTTTGGAGTATATAGGAACTTTCTTCTTACTGATGGCTTCCTAGGGTATGAGGCCAGCAACAGAATCTCTGGATAAAAAGGATATAAACATTTTAGTCTCTTAAATAATTCAAAAATGGTTATTCCAGTTCATTGCCGAACCATCAATACATTAGTGTACTTATTATCCCCAAACCCCTACAATACTGTTGCTATTTTTTGTTACCTTTACCAATGTGCAGGATGTAAGGTGTTAACCTCAGGGTTGTTTTGATTTGTCTTTCTCTTACTATTAGTGATTTCGAGCATTCCTTTATATGGTTGCTAATACTTTGCAATTCTTCTTTTGAGAACTGTTTGTTCACATCCTTTGACTATTTATGCACTGGAAACTAGTTATTAGTCTTATATGTATAAAGTTCCAGCATTATCTGAATGAACCAAAGAGATTTTCATATGAATGTGAATTAGCTCACAAATGTGGAATACAGAGGAAAGGCAGGAGGAGGAGTACCATGCCCTTTCGAAATGCGGGGGCCAGCATGTGGTTAAAGAACACAAGAGTGCCGGGGACAGAGTAGGAAGAGGAACACATAGGGGCCAAGGCCAGCCACATGGAGGCCTGGTCTGAACCTTGAGAGGAAAAACATGAGGGGGAGCAGATAGGTGAGATCTAGACACAGACAGGAGAGGATGGGTGACATACAGGGGCCAGGAACAGACATGTGGTACCTCAGCAAGGACAGAAGGAAGCTAGGCACATGAAGCCAGACACACAGGCAGGTGAGTAGAGCTAGTCAAAGGTCTCCTCCCTCAACACCTGCAGTCTTAAACCAAGCCACCTAATCTGGTTCCAGCAGTGGTCTCTCCACACTTAGTTCTGCTTTCACTTGAAGGTCTTCTTTTTTTTGGAGGGGGGAGGTCACAGCTGAACATTAAGGGGCAAGAAAAGAGAGAAAGGGACCACAGTACTATAAAGTTACAGGTGTTTTTTTTTTTTTGTGGAATGCAGATTTCTTTTGGAATTCTTGGTGAAAAATCAAATTTGCATAATGCAAATTTATGTAAAGTGAGAAGTATCTGAATAAGTTAAATCAGGCCTGCACAACCTATGGCCCTCAGGCTAGTGGCTCACCAAAAGGAATTTGGGAAGGCCCAAGAAAAAATGTAGAGGAAAACATCCTTGGTATGTAGAGGAAATCTTTTGGCTTGCTGCAAGTGGCCCACAGCCCAAGGGTCAAAGGTTGTACAGGTCTGAGTTAAGTGTTTACATATCATAAAAACCAGACCCCACTAGAGAAATCTGATACAAAGATTTGTTTCCCCCTTTTCCTGCTTCCCTTCTTATCCCAAGTTCACTAATTTTGTCTGGGAAGAAACTTTTTAGCTTCATATCATCAAAGATGTCAGTCTTAGGGGAGGCCAGGTAACACAGCGAGTAAGAGCACCGGCCCCAGTGACCGACTCTGGGGCTCAGATACTTAGCACCACACCCAGAAATAACTGGCCATGTAACCTTGAGCAAGTTAATTAACCCCAATTGATTTTTAAAAAAAATTTAAAAAGATGTCTATCTTATCATTTGTTAACTGTCACTATTCCTTATTTGGTTAAGAATATATCTCCTACCCTTAATTTAGAGGTATATGTTTCTCTTCTAATTTTTCACAGAATGATCTTTAATATTAAAGATCATGTATCCATTTAGAACGTATTAGGGAATATGGTGCATGGTGTTAATCTAAGCCTGTTTTTTTTTTTGCTTTACTTCTTTCTTCTAGTTTTCCCAGCAATTTTTTATCATTATAGGGATGTCCTTTCCTAAATAATTAGTGTTTTCCAATTCATTAAACACTAGTTTAATTTATCGTTCCATTGTTTCTGATTTTCCCTTGCCAAGTCTGTTCCATATATCTACCTCTCTATTTTTTAACCAATACTAGGTAGTTTTGATGACTGTTATTTAATAGTTGTAGTTTGAGATCTGGAATTCTATTCTTTCATTCCAACTTTTTTCATTATTTCCCTTGATAATTTAGATCTTTTTTTTCCAAATGAATTATTATTTTATCAAGTTCTATAAAGTATCTGCCTTAAAAATTTATATTAGCATAGCTCAGCCATAAGCACTGTACATTGCTATTTAAATTGTTCTTTATTTCTTTAAAGAGCACTTTGTAACTGAATCTAGACAAGTCTTTTGCATGCTTTGGTACATCAGTCCCCAGATACTTTATGCATTTTGAAGTTATTTCGTATGGGATACTGTAATGGTAATGTAATTTTGAATTTGAAGATCCCTTTGTGTTGGCAAAAGTAGCAGGTACTTAACACTTAGTAACTGATCAAGCCTCTGATTGGAAGAACAGAAGGTATGAACTCCTGTTGGCTGAAGGAAGTACATAATATTGTGTATATAAGCGCCAGAGAGGCACAGTCAGAATTTCTTTGAGACTGAGATCTGGTGGCAGAACAGCTACAGACGAATGGAGAACTGAGTCCTGAAAACTTGTCTTGGTAGAGCTTCTTCTGAACAGGATCCCAGGAGCCCAGAGCCAGGAGGCCAGGAGCCCAGGAGCCAGGAGCCCAGGTGACTGAAGCATGACCACTTTGTTTGTGGCTTGGTTGAGCCTTGAATTTCTTGGAGCAGAAATGGTGAAGGAGCTAACATGGACCAGATCCTGTGAAAGCCAGTGTGGAGCAGGACCTCCCCAGAGAGCTGGTCAAGGAACTGGGAGCTGTCTGCCATTGAACCCAGGTGACAGTCTGTTGAATCTGGGACCATGGAAGGGGATCCAGGGAATCTGAGAACAGGCCCCAAGTCAAGATGAAAAGACCTCTCCTTGGGTACTGAGTAATTATGGAATTATAGTTTACTAGTGACCTAAGGAGTGGAGGATTTTGTGTATGATACTTAGTAAGACTTTGCTAAATTAAGTGACTGATTTGTACTTTGAGTACTTTGACTATTGTTACTGATTAGTGACTGATTGAGTTAATCAAGACTTTGCCCCAAGAGTGGAAGACTTTGAAACTACTGATTAGTGACTGATTGAGCTAATCAAGACTGCCCCAAGAGTGGAAGACTATGACTGTGTACTTTGATACTACTGATAAGTGATTGATTGAATTAACTTAAGAGTGACTATTTTGCAATTGACTGAATTAACTGAAGAATGACTATTTTACTTTGAGACTATGTTGTGAATATTGTGATTTTCTGTGATAAGTTGAAATATGGTGAATGCTGTATTTTGAATTATGCTATACCATGATTTCCCATGGATGTTTTGCTTTTGTTATGGAATAGAGGGATCACTATACTGAGTAATCAGAACCTTAAAAAAGTTATTCACAATAGCATTTCTTCTGGAAAGCTTCTGTGCATGGCACTACAGATATCTATTTCTATTCTTGCTTCTTGGATTATGCTATTATTATTATATGGAAATGTGGTTGATTTTTTTTTTGCCTTTTTTTGTAGGGAAATTGGGGTTAAGTAACTTGCCCAAGGTTACACAGCTAGTTTTGTGTGTGTGTGTGTGTGTGTGTGTGCGTGCATGCATGTGTGTGTGTGTGGGGGGGGTGTTAAGTGTCTGAGGCTGGAACTGAACTCGGGTCCTCCTGACTCCGGGGCCGTAGCTTTACTCACTGTGCCACCTAGTAGCCCCCAATGTGGTTGATTTTTGAAGGTTTATTTTAAAGCCTACAATTTGCTAAAACTACTGTCTCAATTAATGTATCTTTGCTGATGCCCTAGGATTTTCCAAAGTATACCAGCAGCAACAACTAAGGATAGTTGTATCTCCTCCTAATCTATTTTTATTCCTTTGTTTTTTTTTCCCTTGTCCTACTGCTATTATTAGCATTTCCAGAATCATATCAAATAATAGTAGGGAGAGTAGGTATCCTTGCTTTTACTCTCATATTAACTGGAAAAGGTTCTAGTGTATCCTCATATGATACTTGCTTTTGGTTTGAGATATTAAATATGTGTGTGTGTGCACACTACAGATATACATATACAGTTATCCCTTCCACATCGAAGGGGTTAGCGGCACAGCACCCTTGCAATCTGGAAAACCCACGTAAAAGTTTTTGGCCATCCTTTCATATCAGTGAAGGAGTCTGAACTGTTATGATATTAAAAGATAAAATATGTTGCTACTATACAATACTATACATATATTTTATGTATTTCTGAGTTTCTAAAGTTTTTCTGTGTTATCTGCTGACCTTTACAAGTCTTCAGCTTCTGCAAAATTCCTAAAAACTTCCCATTTAATTTTTTTATGCCAACCCACAATATATAAAACTGTGATGGGGAAAGTCACAGTATAGAAGGGAGAACTATGTATATGTACATGTATATAGAAATGCATGTGTATGTGTACATGTACACATATGTGTACACATATGTATTTAAAGGACCCTCTTCACCTATACTTTGTAGGAATTTTTTTTTAGCATAAATGAGTGTTGTGCTTTTCTGCATCCACTGAGATGATCATGTAGTTTTGGATATTTTAGTGTTTAAAGATTATATTGATTGTTTTTCTAATGTTAATATAAATTTATCTAGGCCATAACAAACAATTTCTTGGATAAATCTCTTTAGTTTGACAAGAATTTGTTTAAAAATATTTAATTTATATTCATTAATAATAATGGTCTAGTTTTTCCATCTGTGTTTTATCCTTTGCTGGTTTAGGGATTATGACTATATTTTCTCATAAGAGGATTCTGGTAATGTGCTCTTTAATTTTCTTTAAAAGTTTATATATATAAAAACAAATGTTAGGGGCAGCCAGGTGGCGCGATGTATAGAACACCAGCCCTGGAGTTAGGAGGACCCGAGTTAAAATCCAGCCTCAAACACTTAACATTTACTAGCCACATGACCTTGGGCAAGTCACTTAACCCCAACTGCCCTGCCTTCCCCCCTCCAAAAAGAAAAAAAAAAACAAATGTTAAAAAAAATTTTATATGCAAACAAGAAATAAGATATACAGGCAATGGGGTACAGAAATCCATCTTGCCCTACAAAAAAGTAAAGGAGAGGGATGGGGGAAGACATAAGAGAGAACAGATTGGGGGAAGGGGTATTCAGTATGCTTGCTATCTTAGGGTTGGGAGGTAGGGAAGAGATGGGGAGGAAATTTGTTACTCAAAATCTTGTGGAAATATGAATGTTGAAAACTAAAAAAATAAATTTACAAAATGAAAAAGTTAGATTACTTACTATCTTGGGGAGAGGAGAGAGAAGGGAGGGAGAAAAATTTAGAAATTTTTTGGCTGAATAATAAATAATATGAATATAAAATAAATAATAAAATAAAACAAATAATATAAATAAGTTAAAATTTCAAAATTTTACAAAAATGAATGATGAAAACTATCTTTACATGTAACTTGAAAAAAATAAAATACTATTAAAGAAACAAAAAAAAACTTAGATAGAATTCTCTGGTATATTCATCAGAACCAGTAAGTTTTTTCTTCCAGTGGTTTTTTTATAGTTGGTTCTATCTCCTTTTCCGAAACTGGGCTACTTAAGACTTATCTGATCTTCTGTCATTTGGGGTATTTTATATTTTTGAAAATATTCCTCTATTTCTCAGTTTTGTTGGCATATAACTGTGCATAACAGGTTCTGATTACTCTTTTTCTTTCTTCTAGTTTTGTGATTTCATGTTGCTCATTTGCTACTTTTTTGATTTTCTGTTCTCTTATTTTTAATCATATTAGCTCAAAGTTTATCAACTTAATTTAAAATCTTTTCAAGAATCAGTATTTAGTCTTATCATTACTATTTAGATTTTTTTTTAAGTTCTAATTTATCTATTTCTCCATCTAATTCATTTCCCACTAGGATGTTCTCCTGAAATTTCCTCAAGGTTTCCAGAAATTCATTATCCTGCAAGATCACATCAACTCTGAAATTCTTATCTTCTCAATAGCTTCTGCAGCTGGGGCCCCTCTCTCCCTCTGACTGGAAAGAACAGTGGATGAACACTGAAGAGCTCTTCCCAGATCCTCTATTTTTAGGAAGGTGCCCAGGGCAGTCATCTCATCACTTCTCACTTTGCTGAAGTACTTAATCATACCTCCTTCACTGGGAATCCACCCCTTTTCAGATTTTTTAAATGTGATGTCTTCTCCCATTAGGTAGTAAGCTCCCTGAGGGCAGACTTTGTATCCTCCCCATCAGGACTTAGCAAGTGTCCTGCACTTAAATGATTAGAATCTTATTTTTAATAGCTATTTTTGGGTGCATATTTTAGGTTTCCTTGTTGGCTTTCTATTTTTTAAAATGCATATTCAGTTTATTAATCTACTTTTTTTCTATTTTCTTAATGTATGTTTGCAGGGACATGATTTTTCCTGTTGTTATAGCTGCATCCCAGAAATTTTGACATGTTGTTTCATTATCATTTTCTTTTCATATAATTATCAATTTTTTCTATGATCTGTTCTTTGACCCACTCATTATTTACAATGTTAAGTTGCCATCTGGGTCCATGTCCTTTGCTTGTGGTCTCTTAACCAATGACTTTTATTTTACTGTGGTCTGTAAGGGATGTATTTACCATTTCTGTCTTTTTATTATATTTGTTTGCTATATCTCTGTGCATATGTGTCCATACATGGCAACTTTTGTAGAAATTCCATATAGTGGCTGAGGAATATACATATATATATATATATATTTTTTTTTTTTTAGAGTCCCATTTAGGAGACATCATAAGTCTTTTAGTAGTTCTAGATTCTCTAGCAATTTGTTCAGTTCTTTATGTTCCCTTTTGTTCATCTTTTAAACATCTTTTTTAATCAAAAAGTGAGGGACATTGAAATCTCCTTTTACTAGTATGTAATTGTCTTTGTCTTCTTTGTAACAGCTGTTAATATTTCTGAAATTGAATTTAGATGTTAAGGTATTTGGAACATAAAAGTTTAATAATGATATTGAGCTTTTGTCTATGTCCCTTTCAACATAATGCAGCTTCCTTATTTATCCTTTTTTGAATGTTTTTACTTTGTCAGAGAGCATGACTGCAATACCTATGAACCTGAAGCATAGTAAATCTTTTCCCAGGCCTTCAGTTTTATTCTGTGTATATCTGTTTTTAAAATGTGTTTCTTTTAAGAAACAGAGTATAAGGTTTTATTTTCTTATTAAACTTCTTATCCTTTAGCTTTATTGCACTGTTTAACCCATTCACATTTAAAAAGATGAGAAATGGGTTTATATTTTCCTTCATTTGTCTCTAATATTGAGGGATTTTCCAAGTTGTGATTTTCCCCCCTTCTACTATAAACACAGTAATGTGTCTCTCTTCATTTACATTAGCTTAATTTTGTCTTTATGGTAGCCCTATTTCCACTCACTCTCTTCTATGAGCCCATGACCTTGTCCCCTTCCATTTCTCCCTTTCTCCTCTGGATTTTGATGATTAGTTCCTATTTCTTTCCTGTTTTTATCTGATTATTTAATTCTTCTCTTCTTTTTTCCCTCTCATTTAGTCAAGCAGAATACATCTTCCGGTCTCCTTCAACTTCTATTCATTTTTTAAATTTCATTTTCTATGTCCTTTTCCAGAGATGATTTCTCTCCCTCACTCTCTTCACTATCATCTTCCCTTTATGCCTACTCTATACCCTAATTCTCTGGGTCATGGCTCCTATACTTATCTAGTCCCTATTTTCTGTATTCCTCATATAATTAAAATTTTGGGGTGCTCATCTGGGGGTCTCCCCTCTATATAGTTTCTGCCACTGCCTGTAGAATTTCCCCCAGGTCTCCCTACTCTATTATGCATCACTCCAAGAATTCCTGGGTACTTCTAACCCATAGATGAATTCCTCTTGAGATCCCCAATTATGCAACCCACCACCAACTTTGGCCCTCTCCCTAGGTCAATCTCTTTCCCCATTTGTCTCAAAAATCCCCTCCCTGTATCCATGCCCTCCCGCTCCTACCAGTTGCCTCTAGAGATTCTGACTCTTCCCTTGCTGAGGTAGGATGAGTTGTCTCTCCAACCAACAAATCCCTGCAAACAACATCCAGCACAAGTAATCCATCTCCTTTCACAGAATATTTCTCCTCATCAGAGGAGAGTATTTATTGGAAGGAGCATTTATCAGTGACACCCGTCCCACCACCAAAATGAGGTATTGCTTTGCAGCTCCATTCTATCCTTTTCCCTCCTCTCCTCTTCACTGACTCTCTGAAGGCTCTCCTCTTCCTGAGAGACCAGTTACCTTCCCCTTACTGCTAGCCCTGGACTTAAACTAAACAAGGTACATATATCACATACTCCCTTTTATCCTTCTCCTCCCCTCCTCCCTTCCATGCACCCTCCCATTTTTTAATTCAGTCCCATCAAAAACACTGATTCACATGTAGGTGGTACCTGAGATTCTATCCATAATGCCCCAAACTCACCTCTCCACCATCATCTCTACCTGTCTTCCACCTTCACTTCTGTGTCCTTGTGTATATTTAGAAAGTTTCTTAATAATGGTCTCACTGTTATCACTGTAGCTGCTGCTGTCCTTGGCTGCTGCTTTCATTCATACCTTCTGCATTTCTGCTGTCTGGGGTATGCAAGAAGAAGAAGCAAAAACAAAAACAAAAACAAAAAAACAACCTCTTCAAGTCTGGTTTTCTGAGAATGTTTTGATCTCCTCTATTACTGATCTTTTATCATTCATGTTTTAGCTTAACTTGCAAGGTAAGTCACCTTGGGCTATATCTTGAGCTCCACTGTTCTTTAGAATGTATCACTCCATTCATTATATCCTATGTTTTCTGGTGGAACAATCTTGTATTATTGAAATCTCTTGTATTACTGAAGGTCTTCCTCCTCGTGCCTAGCAGAATTTGTTGTTTCTCAGTAAAAATGTTAAATTTAACCAATATGTGTCTTGAAATTTCAAACCTTAGTTTTGTGGTATTTTGTTTTTGTTGCTGTTTTTTTTTTTCTGGAGACAATCTATAATAGTCTTTCCATTGGCATTTTATTTTGTTTTCTCTGTTTAAAAGTTCTGAGCAGGTTTTTTCTATTCTTATATCATAGTGTTCACTTTTGATTTGTGGTTTTCTTTGGGAGACCTATAATTCTTAAATTGTCTCTATATATCCTGTCTTTAAGATTAAAATATTTGCTTGTATGGAAAACATGTTTTCTTTTAATGTTATTGCTTTTCTTCTCTTCTTCAAGAATGTCCTTCACTTCTTTGTATTTGCATTCCTAATCAGCTGTTCTTTCTTTTGATTCTTTGGTGAGATTTGCCACCACAGATTCAAATTTTTCTATTCTGCCAAATTATTTCTGCTGCAGAGGCCATAAATATTACTCTCAGAATTCACATTTCTCTTTTAAAACATTCAGGAACAGCATGTTGTACACTTCCACACTCTCCTCAAAATCCACAGGGTCCTCTGCCTCCTCAGGTGTTTAATAATTTCCTTTGTTTTGCAGTTTTTATTCATAGATAACTGAACTCATGGTCTCTAGTAGACCACAGTTTCCTTCTACTGTTAATATCTCCCATGTTGATTTGTCTGCTTATGCTCAATGTCTTTGAGTTTTCTTCTTCCTGAGATCTTTGGTAACCTCAGCCTTTTTCCCCTTATTTTCTCCCTACTCCTCACTTTCTGGCTCACTCCCTTCTGATGGTGGTTTCCCTGACAGCTGGATCTCAAAACATCTCAGCCCCCCTCCCACAGCAGGCAGTTCATAAATGAAAATCAGATCTCTGCTCCAAGTGGCCTTAGGGGTGACAAATTGGATCCAACTGAATGCTAGACTTCTGGCTAAGTGGAATATCACACAGCCCCCATACATGGTATATAGTCCTGTTCCCTCTGTTCCTCAGTTTGCTTTCCCAGCAATATAGAACACTGAAATGCTTCTTTCTACCTGGGAAAACTTCTGCTGTTTGGAGTTTGGATCTTCATGGCACTGGGATGAAGAAAGGATCGAAGTGGAGAGCTAAACTCTATTACAAACCCAAATATATGACCTGCCTCATTCCCTCTGTTCCTCTCATCTCCTAAGTGGCTCTTCTCCAGCACAGAATGCTATCACAGTGTTAGCTATACCAGCCCTAGCTAATTTCTACAGTATGGAGTTTGCATCGCTACACACTGTAAAGAGGGAGAGGTGGAGTCAAGATATGGGGTAGCACTCCGTTGCATGCCCCAGGGTTAAGTCAGCTTTTGCAGTCTTGAAGCCAGAAGTGTTGGGGAGTGGGAGGTAGAAGGGGAGGTGGGATGCAGAGTGAGCTCAAGTTCGGCATTGGTTCATGGAGTTTTTTGTTTGTTTTGTTTGTTTTACCATCATTGGGTTCTTGGTGGCCTATATCAAGGAGGCAGTTAGAACTACTTTATTTCTGGTGCACAATCTCTATTTTGGAAAGGTTGGGGAGGTTGTGAGGATCAGAGAAAACATCTATGAGAAGGGGCCTCCCAAATCAGGAAATGCAAGGAGAAATGTTGATTCCGGTAGGGCCACTCATTCCAAGGAATAAACTTGTTAAGACTTGTTCTTCTTTCTAGAAGGAATGTCAGCACATTCCTTCCCCACCCTGACTCCTTGGTGACCTTTAGGAATCTTGACCACACCCCTCTGACCCCTATAGAATTGGCGCCAAGGAATCTTGACCACCCCCCTCTGACCCCTATAGAATTGGCGCCAAGCCACTATCTCTAAAGCTCATACTTGTCTGTCACCCAATCCCTGACCTTTGTGTTTCCCGCTCTCCTCAGTAACTGTATAAAAGAACGCCCGAGAAGACACTCGGGGTCCTCCATCTTAAGTGTATGGTTGGACCCGGGTTCGAACTCGTGAATAAATGTTTGTCTTCTTTGTCAGTCTTGTAGTCTCTGTTCTTTTCCCTTGGTACCACGTTTCAATCTAGTTCTCCCAACTTGTTGGTCATATGATATCTCAAAAGAGCCTTCTAATTAGTCTCCCTGCTCAAATTTTTCACTATTCCAGTCCATCCTCTACTACTGCTACCAAAGTGATTTTCTAAGGTAAAAAATCATTTTCTTCCCCCTACTTCCCCTACTCAAACTCCAATAATTCGCTATTACTTATAAGATCAAATGTAAACTCTTTTGTTTTCGCATTTAAAGTTCTTCACAACCTGACACCAACCTACCTTTGTCAGTTTAACTAAACTAGTTTTATTGTTCCTCATACATGACAGTCTCTCCAAACTCCTCATTTTTGTACTGTCTCTTAACTTGGAATGCACTCACACTCTTCACTACTGCTTCTTAAGAACTTCTAGTTCTAAGGCTTGACTTATATTTAACTCCTCCCAAATTGTAAAGACCTAGCCCAAGATGACCTTTCCCTGATATAACTGAACCTAGTGAATAATCGTAATATAATCACATTATTACCCTAAGCCTCTTAAAATATATCGTACACTTAATTTATTCTCACATAAAAACAAAAGAAATATACAGAAAAGTCCAAAATCTGAGAACTGGAAGGGAATTCTGAGGCTATCTTGTCCAACCTACCCCCTTTCCATAACATCCTCAAGGAACAATCATCCAGTCTTTGCTTAAAGACCTTCAAAGATACATAATTCCATATTTCCTGAAGAACCCTATTTCACTTTCAGATAGCTCTTGTTAGAAAATTTTGCTCCTGATTAAGTTGAAATCCACCTCTCTCTAACTTCTACCCCTTGGTCCTAGTTGGACCCTGGGCATTTAGGGATGGGGTAATCTGCCCTGCTTGATCTGGGCCTAAAACCTCTGGGATTTTTGTGCTGACACCTACACCTCCAGGGTTAGCTGAATCTTTGTGGTTGACAGTGCTGAATTTTTAGAACTGTGGTTTCTCAGGGTACAGTATTAAGTACCACAGAGCCCCAGACTGAGAGCTATGGACAGCACACAACAGTACCTCCCACAGCAGTATCAGCTGGTACTCATATGGTCCCTACCCTTGGGGCTTTCTCAAGGAAGTCCTTTGCTCTTTCTGTCTCAAGAAAGATCCTTGCAGGCTACTTGTGTTCCATACCTAGTTATACTGTTAAAATCTTTCAGGGTTTCCCTTTTGTATTGCCTGTAGGCTTCTGGCTGACCATTTTGCGGAGTTCTGGGGTAAAAGAAATCACTGACGTTTCCAATTGGATTTCATGATCATTATTCAAACTGGAACAAAATTCAAGGTTTTGGTGGAGTAGGTATTCAAGAAAGCCTCCCATTCAAGGCAGTCAACAAAGACTCTAAATTGGTGTTTTAGTAGAACTAAAATCTCTTTAAATCCCTATTTGCCATTGAAAATTGCACATAATCTATACTGCAGTATATTATTGAGCCTGAAGAAATGTGGATATTCATTTTCTTCTTAAACATTACCCCACTTAGCAAATGTTTTAAGAAGGGTAAATTGAAGAAACAAGGAGGAAACACAAAAACACTCTTGTGAGTCTGGAATACAAATAAAAAAAGTTCTAGTAAGTTGGAGGCAAAGACTTACTTTCTACTTATCCTTTCCACCAAGAACTTGCTTAACTCCTCTACCATCAAATATTTGCTGAGAATAGAGGAACTACTATTGTACTAGATGCTATTACTTATTAATAGCAATAAAGAAAGAGTAATAACAGCATAATCAAAAACTGAGGATATTAAGTCTCTCAACATATTTCAACAATTACTTTTAGAAGCTTAAATGTTTATTAGTATGAACATATCAACTTCAACTAAGTCACTGTAAACTTGTAGAATTTAACACTTAAAAAGTCCAAAGATTTAAAATTCTCTAAAAAGTTGTATATCTGTTGTATTATAAACTTCTCATAAGTACAGCATCATTAAGCTAACTTGTAAGTATAAAGTAGATGTTTCTGCTCATCTGTTAAAGGTTTAAAAAATTCTCAGAAATTGGGAAAATGCCAATGTCTGCATTATAATGCTACCTTATAATAATATGTAAAAAATAAATGTCATAAAATACCCTTCAACTTATGAGAAAAAAGAGGTATAAAAACGCTAGTTCTAATTTATTTATTACTTTTTTATGGAAAGTGAATGCCTTCTTTGAGTAAATTTTAGAACTACTCAATTAAGAAAGATTTTTAAAACAAAACAAACATTTTACAACAAAGGGGAAAAAAGTTTGGTTCAAAATCCCAAGCATCACTCTCTCAAGACAGACAGAATAAACACATTCCACTTTTTTACAATACTATTTCTCCTCCATTTCTTTAAACATTCTGACACATAAACAAAATAATTGACGTGTTTCCACAAAAAAAATTGCTTATCTTCTCAATACTTAATCCTCTTAATATACTTAAACCTCAGAAATTAAATAATCTAGATAATAAAACTGGTAAAATTACCAACCTCTATTATTTAAAATGCTATAAGCACCCAAATTTCTTAGGTTTCCAACTGCTTTCTATTTTGCTCATGCAATCTAGTAAACCACAATATAATGAATATAATGTGTGTGTGTGTGTGTGTGTGTGTGAAAGAGAGAGAGAGAGAGAGAGAGAGAGAGAGAGAGAGAGAGAGAGAGAGAGATACAGAGGGTGCTGAGACTAGGAACATGGTCAAGTAAAATTTGTATGTGATGAAAACATTGTCACTGCTTGTACTGGGCCATCCTCATTCAGCCAGCCCTTGTTATGCAAACAAGTAAAAGGGAAAAGCCTCCTTAGTAATGTGGTCCATTCAATTCCTGCAATAACCTGGATATCTTAAAATAAAAATTTCTCTAGATATTAATGCAAGACTTTCCTTTTTTAGTATTACCAACACCCTAATGTAAACTGTCCTTTCATACCCTGATTATAACACTAGTCTCCCAATTCTGCCTGTCTTCAATTTCTTCCCTTTTTAGATTATAAAACTCCTTGAAGACAGGAACTGTTACCTTTCATCTCTGTGTCGTCAACACCCAGAACAGTGCCTTGTACATACTAGACATTAATGTCTATTTAGTTCTTCTATTAGTTGAATCCATCCTGTACTCTCCCTCTCAAAATTTTTCAAGACACCTCAATGCTATCCCCCTAAAATAAAATACAAAATCCTCTACACTCTAATCCCTATCTTTCCAACCTTCCCATTCTTTTTCTATGAATCCTAGACATACTAGTTTACTGGATGTGCAACAACTATATCAAGCACATTACATTTCCATCTTTGCACATGCCTGGCCCCACCCTTAAATGCGCTCCCTTTCTTTTCTACACCTATCAAACTTTTATCTGGTTCTTTAAGATTCAGATCAGTATCTATTTTTTAACTCAAGATGCCTTATTGGACAATTCCAACTCAGTGATTCATCCCTTCCAGCATTCAAAGAACTTATCTGTGGCAGTTATTTGTCATTTAATTGTATGTTGCCTTAAAACATCTCATGTAGGAGGCGGCTAGGTGGCACAGTGAGTAAAAGTGCCGGAGTCAGGAGGACCCGAGTTCGGTTCTGATCTTGGACACTTAACACTCACACACACAAAAACTAGCCGTGTAACCTTGGGCAAATTACTTAACCCCAACTGCCCTCCAAAAAGCAAAAAAAAAAACCATGTATTATTGTATTATTATTTGACTTTTCATGTGTAATTTTGTCTCTTATCAGACAACAAGTTCCTTGTCAAGGGCAGTAAAACCTATGAGTTTTTCTATTTCCCTAACATCTAGCACAATGAGTAGTGTAATAAGCACTTACTAAAAAGAATGCATTTCCCATAAGGCTCTAGGTCTTAAAGGGTTCAATGAAGTTCCCAGACTAAAAGCCGATAAGATATGGCACCTAGGAGCAGGGGATTCCAGCAGAGAGAAGTGTCAGAAATCCTAGAAGCAAGGGGATGAGGGAAAAAAGACAAATGTAAAGAAGACAATGTTGAGAAGCGACTGGACATGGCATTCAGGGAGCTGTGGAGTATCCCTGAGCTGCCAAGGTGTTGTGACTGAAATTGAAGTACACTGAGGCAAAAGCTCTGAGCACAATCAATTTACTAGCAAAGCACAATTTTGCCAATAAACACGATCTCAGACTTATCAGCAAATTGACTCCAAATAAGAACTAACATCATTTTTATAGACAAATGGAGAATACAAAAAAGAGCAGTAGAAGACAATGCGATTGGCTACCAAGTCAAAAACAATCCCTCTTTCCACCTTGTCACTGGAAAATGAATTGATTTAGTCCACTTACAAGAATAACTGATGGTTTATAGGTAACAGATTTCAGACTTGTAATTGTAAAAGGAGAGCTAGTGCTATAGTTTTTAACAGGCTTCTTTTAATTAAAGTGATTTATAGGGAAATTACTTTTAAACTTAACTAGGAAAAGAAGACTGAACTTCTGAACTTAATTCAAAGATATGACTTCAGCTGTTACAAAATGTCAGCAGTGAGACAGAAAAGACAGCTTTATGCTTTTGGGGTAGTCTGCAGAGATGCCTGCACTGTAAATTACACTCACTACACTATTCTGATCCACATAGAAGAGCCAGAGCTAAGGCTACTCAAAGCTGCCCTGGCTAGCCTACTGAATCTAAGCTAAGGAACTAGAGAGAAAGTATCTCCTGCTGTGACAAAGGTGGTTGAAAAGAGCAGGCAGTGCATTTCCCCAACTGAGTGTGTAAAGATTTTTCAGTATTCTCCCCATTTTCAAAGCATGAGTTTTCCAGGGATTTGTTTACTTCCCACTATTCATTTAAGGATAAAACTCTAATCCCTGCAGTGGGAAAGCAGATTCCTTCTCTATTCCTTTACTAATCATTTAATCCTAACTAAAGGTTTTATTTTTTTTAAATGCTTGTTTTTTTGTATTGATTTTCTCTTAAGGAGTTGTGACTGAATTTAGGTGATCACTAGGATGACAGTTGGAATAGAATGAAACACAATTACCATCCAAACTACTCCCACACTGAATACAATAATCTATGGCAATTTCAGAATGAGTAGAAAATGAGTTATACATGCAAAGTACCTAGCACACTGTACAAATATGCAATAAATATCTATTCAATGAATTAACCTATCAAAGTAAGAAGACTCAGAATGAAAAGATCCAATCAAAGAACAGCATGGCTTAGCTGTGTTTCCTTTATGAAAGATGACCAACTGTCCGGAGTAAAAAAAAGAATATATTTTATCAAGACATTGTCAGCTTCCTGAATATGTCAGCTGAGATACCTGAGTCAAAAAAAAAAAGTTATAGGTAGCATTTCAGGAGTTTATTTTTGTTGTTAAAAACAAATAATCTAGCATCCAGATTATCCCTTCTCCAAAGCAAAGAACAAAAAGTTGATGAAACATTAAACATCCTCTTCCCTTGAAAAGCAAATGTTATAACAGACACAATGTTTCCAGAATGAGGTAAGATTCATTTGTTATCAGCAATAAACACACCATGAATTTACACAAGGTACTAAATGCTTCTCCTTTATAAGGAAAGAGAACATAACAGCAAGGTAAAAAGCAAATGAGGGAACTGATTTGAGTTGCAGTCAAGATATTCCAACTACCGGTACTATAAGCTTCCTGAGGCCAAAGATGGTTCTCTGTACTTCTGTGTAGGGTAAACCAGCCTAGCTTAAAGCAGTATAGCACCCTGAGGGGAAGACAAAAGGAAACACTTGCTAGATAAAAGTGAAACCACCACCTTGATTACCACTTCCTCTCAGACCAATGTGGTGACAGTTCAGGACCCTGAACCCAAGAGCTCTGGGAATAGTAGTCTACAGATCAACCCAGAAACCCTTGCCAGAAATTAGGGAAGCAGTTATTCCGGTGAAAGGACAAGTCATCACCACCAACTACTGACCAACTGCCACTCACAGAGCAGAGGCAAGCCAGCCTAGCCAAAGCATCATGGTAGCCTGAAGCCAACAGGAGGCAGCATGGGCCAGGAGAATCAAACTGCTAACCACCAACATAACATCACCTCCCCTTAGATCCCAATAGGCCAGGTCCCTGAACTCAAAAGACTTGCATCCAGACCAGGTCCCAAAACTACTGTCCTAGGGAAATAAGTCCTAGTTAACTAGTTAACCTAGTTAACTGCTTCTGTCAAGTGTTTCGGTACCCACCTCCTCAGCAAACACAGCTACTAAAGACCCAGAAAAGTTCCCAAAATCCTTCACACTGTCAAATTATTTGAAATGAAAAACAGATAGGATGTTATCAGTAGAAAGGACAGTAAATAAAATGTATTACCATCTGCTCTGCTACTGCACCCTAAAAAACATGAGGCCTTTTCATCTGACTTGCAGCTGGAAAGTCCTACATGTTTTCTCCTCCATTAAGCTGAGTTCATTAAAAAAGCAGGACTTTTTTTTTAGCAGTGCTTCACACATAGTAAGGGCTTATAAATGCTTTTTCATTAATTTCATTCATTCAGTCCAGACGTGTCTAGAATAGTGTTTTGCACATAAAGGGCACTAAATTAATACTTATTAATTTAATACTGAGTAAAGAAATAAATTTATATTTAGAAACATAATGCCAAGTCACTTGCTAATCTTTAATAGTGAACCCCTTCAATTGTGTCTCTTTCTGCTGTGTTCAGAACCAGATTTAACATGGAACCTTGCCCTTAAGAAGCATGATATAATAAAAATCCTATCATAAGGCAACTTTGTGTACAAGATGGTAACTGTATTCATGAGTGTCTAGACAAATGGTGGGTATTTAAAGTTCTAAAATTTTTTAGAAACTATTTCATCATAATAGCTACCTTTGGGGGGAAATTTTATTATGTCCCTTGTTTCTTACATTATCACATGGTCACTTTTCTCCATTTTCTCTTATCTTTTTGCTTTACCTACTTTCTGTCTTACCTACTTCCCTATTTATTCTCTTAGCAATTCTTACTTCTTATTCTATCATTATTGTGGTGATAGAAATTAACAGACTGAGGTTCAAAATTTTTTAGCTTTTTCAGTTTATTATATGCTAATACAATACATATTATATTATCATATGTCGGTTTATTATATTATTAGAGCACGGGTCAAAATGGCTATCTTCCTTCTGACTGGCTTGAAGACAATGCTGCGTAGTAGATATTTTAATGGTGAGGGGAATGAGAATTACCTCAGTTCCTCCCCTTCAGAAAATGGGATTAGGCTGCAAACAGAGAGCTCTGCAGAGCAGCTTTGGTTGAAGCACTAGAATTTGGGTTGAGTGGGGTAGTAGGTTGGTGGGTCATGTTAATATAAAGGAAACTGCATTTGAGTTAAATGAGGAGTGGATAAAGTTACAAAGGTGGACAATACCAGGGTAGAGATGCAAATTACAAAAACAAAATCAAGAATCAAATGTCAGGAAGCTACCTAAAAGTAAAGGATGAAGATAATTACAAGATAAAAGTTTGGTGTTCTTTTTTTTTTTTAATGTAATAATAACTCCAAGGAATTTGGCCTATCCATAAATACAGGAAACACCACATGTATGAAAATGTCTATTGTTCCAATTTGAACATGCATTTGGATGGACCCCTATAGAATGTGTCCAACAGTATGTATATCTAGGACAGACAGTACAAATGAATGAACATGACCAGAAATGAACAGGAGGATTGCTTTCAGAAAACTGCAAAGGTCTGTTACTGACCCCAAGTTTCCCACGAAAGCAAAGGCACATTTTTTCAATACTATCATTTTACCAGTGTTCTACACTGGCAGCAAGACATGGGCCATCATCACTGCCTCTAAAGAACTAAGGATGAGTAACGTAGAAAGAATAATGGAAAAGTGCAAAGTCTATACAAACAGGCTACAACACATAACCAAAGAACTCCAAAGAAGAACAGGAGTAAAGAATACAACCCCCCCTCCCCTGCAAAAAATGCATGAGAGGAAAAGAAGAATGATTTGTCACATGGTAAGAGAAGGGATTACAGTGAACAGCCACAGTGCTCCACTGGTGCCCTGCTGATAACAAGATAAAGAGAGAAAAGAGTCTCCAGACCATTGGGTAGACCCTCTGTGAAGAACTTTTAAAAAGGAGAACATGGACAAGTCACAAAAAAATGGGTAGGTATAAATAGGTTGCAATTTGCATCTTTGGAAAGAATGTCCAAAACTTTGACACCAAAGATTCATTTGAAGATTTTCTGGTACATATCTATATGTGTACATGTGTCCCCTGACAGACTGTAAACTCCTTGAGGGCAAGGACTCTTTCATTTTGTCTTTATTTCTTCAGTAGACAGAGGCTAGCATGTAGCAGAAGCTTAATAAATTCTTGCTAATGGCTTCATTGGAGGAAAATTAAAATAGATACTTTTCAGCTCCTGGAATGAGTCACTTGATTTTCATACCCTTCAATCTAAATTCCTCCTTCTCCTCAAAACCCAACTGACCTGGTACTAATTGGTGGTATTTCACACAAATATTAAGGAATGGCTCCCTAGGAACTGAACTCAAATATACTACACTGTGTTATTCAGCCTTCTTAATGAGCCCCTTTGACCAATGTGACTGGGCAATTGCTCGGTAAAAGCAAACTTTTTTCTACATAGTTGAAAATATATATAAGCAATTATTTGGGCTCACATCCAAATACCTTATATAATTACTGTTTCTGAAATCACTGTATTTGCCATTGAGTCTCACATGTTCAGAAATAAAGTACCTTTACATCAGCTAAAACTCAGAAAACAGGATAGGATTTCACTAGATCTCAAATTTGTTTTTTTCAAAGTCTGCGAAAAGATGCTTAGAAAATAATTCTCTAAATCCCCATAGCTGGTTTAGGAAGTGAAAGAAAATAGTGGAAATGTACTACTTTATTCACTGCCTTGTGAATGTAGTCTTTCTTGATAGTTTAAAAGCAAGAAGACAGTGGTAGCTGGCTATTCTATATCATTAGAGGGGGGGGAAATACTGCAACAAAAATCCTACAACATACACATAAAACCTAAAACCGAAATCTATCCTATGAGAAGGCAAGAAATATGGGACAAAATTAACAGGTATACTAAAACAAGAATAACTGTCTTTGTTCTGAATCAATTTTAACTCTCCTTAAAGAAATGTGCCTTTTTGAGAGCTTAAGTTCACCTGCTTACACACACAAGATGACGAATTTTAGACCCAACCTCTATCACCACCCTACAGAGCTGTGTTTTTATCTACTCTTAAGTACTTATGTCAAAATACACGTCTTAAAAACAAGTTACACCCCCTTCCACACACACCACCACCACCATCATCATCATCATCATCATCATCATCATCATCATCATCATCATCA